>NW_015649994.1:1053-1655 GCF_001515625.1 Sinocyclocheilus rhinocerous
AAACGAGACTAAATGTGGTTTACAAAATAAAAACTATGCTAAAATGTCTCAAATGTCTCTTTGACCAAAACGAGACGAAACGAAATGTTATAACGTTATTTCGTCTCGTTATTATTATTATTATTATTATTATTATTATTTTTACAGGATTGTCCCCCATTCTTAAAACAACTTTGAAAACAGATGTGGCATATTGCCTGAACATATTCTCAAATTTTTGCCTCTGCATTTGCCATTGTACCTCAAATACATAGACTCCTTTGGCTAAGGACAACACGTGCTTGGCCTAGAAGTGTCATGTCAGAATTTTCAATTAAATGACAAAATCAAACCTCATACATGTCCCAAGTGCCAATGTCAACTGAAGAGTGTGCTGTTGGACACAGAGAACATGGTCTTGAAACATATTTTTTTCTCTTCTTTAGTCTTATATGTGCAACATTTTAGTTTTGAAATTTGCAGTTTATTTGGCCAATCTTGGACTAAAGCACACCTAATAAACAGCTAATCATGTTTATTACATTATTTGCCTATGATGCGTAGTGTAAGATGGAGATGGTACTCCTCCTTGATCTTCTTCCCCCTGATAATGGAACTCATTC
>NW_015649994.1:4892-8487 GCF_001515625.1 Sinocyclocheilus rhinocerous
TATATATATATATAGTCTCAAAGTGTGATTCACATTTTACCAGTTAGATTTTTTATTTTATTTAAAACGTCATATGACGTTAATTTATAATATCATAACTAAAACAATTCCACTCGTCAGTTCTACTTTCAAAATTGGGAGCCAAAGAAATTACAAAGTTACAATACAATAGGCTATATGTTTTAATCTTATAATGTTTTTCCTTGATTTATTTAGGAGCACCAGTGCAAGTGTCACAATACAGTGTGTAATTAATCACACGAGAAAGAGGAAGAATGGGAAACGGGGCCTTTTAATGTTAAAATTAAGGAGATCATCGCAGATAGATCTTCACACTCGCTAAACATTGAAGACAGACAACCAAAGACACAAAATTAAGAACTTAAGTAGACAGTTCAAACAAAGGGAACTAATGAAATAATTAACAAACACCAGTGGCCTGTAGCACGAAGCGAGATGAATAAACTCAAGAGTTGCAAAGTAAGTTTTGAGTTGACAAAACCTGATAAATCCAACCTGGTTTAGATCTGGGGTCCGTTCGTCGTACCTCGCTGAGAGTTAGGGTTAGCCATGTAGGATGATTTGAAAGATTCCAGATTTAGTAATCGTGATAACTGATCTCTGGCTAATTTGGTACTTCTAACGAATTTGCGGATTTGATTAAAATATCTGGATTAAGTTGTCTAAGATTAGTGCGCGTTCTCGTGTTCCCCGAAAAGGGCAGATGTATCGATACTCGAAACCACGACCAGCAATGCAGCGATTGGCTGGCGGCAAGACAGCAACGTAATGACATCATATAATTAAAAAAGACACCTGTTATTAACCAATTAAAATTAAATTAAAAATTTAAAAAGCTTGACAAATTTCTGGAAACAGCCAAGCGAACCAAACTACATAAATGTAATAACAAATAATTAAAATGTGCACTTTTTTTTTTACATGATTCCCAATTATTTATATTCACGATTTCTAATATTTGTACAGGCTTTACATTTTTATTTTTCTAGTATTTGTACAGGCTTTACATTTTTATTTCAGTGTTAAATTTCAGTTTTATTTAGCAATTCATTTAATTTTATCTTTGGAGCAGATTTGTTACGTAATTAAAGTTTCTTAAGGGTCAAGATCAAGTTATCTGCATCTCCTGCGCTCCATCAAGCCACTCCCATAATATCTGTCAGCACTCAAATTAATGCACGACTCAGATTAACTGTATAGCATGTATGTAAGGCTCCAATACAATTATAATGTAATTATTTTATCACAAATACATTTTTCAAAGAGTAAACCTGGCTGTGTCTATAGTGTTATAGATGATGACTACACAACATTATAATATTTTTTGCATTCATTTTTTAATTATTATTATTGTAAATTACTGTCCCTGGATCAGTAGGGTACTCTTCTAATAAAGTAGCAGTGGCTGGGACAGATTTTAAGTATCGGTTCTGCTTACAAAGATGCAATCTAATCCTGTTTACATGAAATAAGCCCAATCACATAGATAAATGTTGATTTCTTGAATGCAATGGACAATCATAGGTCTTTAAGTTAGTCAGAATCCTCTCACCACTCAAAATTTTTCTTTGGTGCCGAGTTCTGCATGATCAAGAATCACCTCATTATAACAAATAAGGTGTAGACCCATTGTAAATAAGAGATTAATTGTGCCGTGTAGAGAGATAAATTGATTATTATATTAGTCTTGATAAAATGGCCCTGTATGGGTTCTTGTTGTTATTATTTATAACATATGATATACGTAGTTAAGCAGTATCACATGAACAAAGGTCCCCTTTGCTCCAAATATCAGCATGTTTGCAAATGTGATATTGATTTTATATAAAAGTTCAATAAACAAGAAATTAATATTAAGTGTGATCAATAGAAGATCGATATGTTACGTCAATAGATGTAACATCAATTTAAAACTGCAGTGCTGCAGGAAAGTTTAGTAGATTGTATGTTTTTACATTTTGGATTTATTATTATTTGTTATGTGTTGAATTTAAGTTTTTTAATTCACATCACAACCGTTGCAGCATCTGAAGAAATTTTGCATCCTTAAAGCCTAGTGTGACCGTGGCTAAAGAGTGATTTACTGCCACATACTGTTATGAATTTAAAAGCACTCATGCCACCTCTGAGCCTCGTTAAACAGTCTGTAAATATACCTAAATGCCACTTTTGTGTTCTTCTGTGCACCTCTGTAGTGCAAAGATGAATTTTGTTGATACCGATTTTATTTGATTGATAACTTATTCTCCCTGATTGTCTTGTTATTCTAGTTGAATTTAACATTTTTATAAAAAAAAATTTTTTTTTTAACAAGTTCATAAATATAAGCATTTGACATAAAAGATGGCATAAACATCTAAGGTTAAACAAAAAAAAAAAGTTAAAATCAATTTAAGGAGGCAAATATCGCCCTGTAATGGGAAGATTAATTTGTCATTGAACAGAAGGAGCTTCTGAATTTGTTTTCTATGCTCCTAAACTTTTTAAATTAAGAGCTTAAGTTTGTTAGTCACTCTTTTGGCGCTTTTCCACTGCGTGGTACGACTCGGCTCGGCACGGCACAGCTCGGCTCGGTTTGCGTTTCCACTGCAGTTTAGTATCGCTTGGTGGGTGGGATTATTCACATGTCGTTATAGTTGCGCCGCCTCTACTGCTGCGACTCCTGAAAAACTTTTTCATTCCGCGTCGCCCCATCAAGCTCTAGCTGGATCCGCTCCTCTGCTATCAACGAGAGGAACGTCTGTTCTTCCTCAACAGACAACGAAACAGCCACTTTTGGGTTGTTAAAAAAGGTGCGCTCGTTCAAAACAGTTGCGTTCGATCCTTCGCTGGCTGTGCTAATTTAAATCTAGCAGTTCTGTTGTGTTTGTGTCGTAAGTTCAGTGACGCAGGTAGTGATGATTCTCTCCGGCCAATCAGTGATCAGCAGAGTTTACACGTCACGTTTTGGTAACGGTACGGAAAACCCCCCGAAAGTGAACCGTACCGTGCTGTACCATGCAGTGGAAAAGCACCATTTATATCACCCTTGTGTGTTCTATCCTGTGCCAGGTTGAATTGTAGCACTTGAGTTATACTGGGGGCCTGTTTCGTAAAACAAGTTTACCAAATAAGCCAGGTTTATTTACGTTATTTTTAGGGATGCACCGATACCGATACTGGTATCGGTATCGGGCCCGATACTGGCCTCCTGTACTCGTACTCGTACTCGTTAAAATGCCCCGATACCAAACGCCGATACCACACAGCATGTGATAAGCGCCATATTTAAACAAAGAAACACTGACAACAGACAGCAGAAAGGAGTTATGGATGTCTACTACGAAGTATATGTATGCAATAAATATAATGTTAAACATTCAGTATTAACACCTGTATAGCTGATGTGCGCGAGCTGATAAACAAAGCACGCTGAGTGGATTGAGCGCGCGGCGGCGCAGATGCGCGAGCTTGCCGAGTGAATATACCGTTCTCACAGACATCATTGGAAAGTTTATAGTTCGGTCGGATATGTCAAAGACAAGTAAGTAAAACAATGCACAAGTTACTTAACGGTAGGGAGAGAGACAGAGAG
>NW_015649994.1:14004-17904 GCF_001515625.1 Sinocyclocheilus rhinocerous
ATCTGATCCAAACATTTCCAATAACTCCAGAGTGTTGTAAAGTACAGTAAAAATGTATTGAAAAAAGATGTATGTAATCATTTCCAAAATTCACAACATTTTATCTACAGAAATATTCTGCGTTGGTTCATATTTGTTGGCATTTAGACTTTTAAATAGGCTACAACATTTTCACTCCGGTGAAAAACTTTTGCTCTCCCGCTTGCCGGACACAGAGCGAGACACGCACGTTCGGGAGCGGTCTACGTAGCTCTTACGCAATTAAATATTACAAAAAATATCGTGTTTTTTAGGGTGATGACATCATAAGATATGACGACAGACATTCAAAGTTTCATTGTAAATCCTCAAAAGAAGCTTTGAATGTAAATATGATATGACGAAAATGGCATTCAGTTCAGTCTAGTATGTACGGTCAGAATGACCGCTATGGCCATTCTAGTAGTTATAGAATTCCGGTAGTTCTAGTGTTAATGTCATGAAGAGACTCTATAAAATCTCACTGTCACTGATGTATTATGCAGCTCAAAGCATTATGGGTCGAATCTCTCGTCAGTCTCTTCTTATTCATCAACACAGTTTCACTGATGATCCAGAAGAATAAACCCAGAACCCAGGATAGAGCGGCTGAGTGAATGTGGTCTGGACTGTGTGAATGAGGCTCATGGTGTCAGAGACGCTGTAGAAGGACAGAGTTCCTGCTCTGTGATCCACAAACACTCCTATTCTACTGCTGCTGATGGGCTTCACAGGTAGATGAGTCTTCATCTGATTGTGTCTGAATGAGTATTTGGAGGGAGAGCAGATCAAACTCCAGGACTGACCATTACATCCAAACAAACACTCCAAACCCTGTCCCTTCCTGCCGATGCTCTTATATGACACTGATATAGATACACCATTTCCACTCCACTCAATCTCCCAGTAACAGCGTCCACACACACTCTCTCTACACAGCACCTGACACACATCATCAAATCTGTCTGGATGATCAAGATACGACTGGACTTTGTTAGTGTAAATAATCACTTTGTTCCTCTCAGACAGACGGAGGCGTTTATTCACTGTGTTTGGATCCAGAGTGAGCTGATGGTAATCTGATGGAGATAAAACATCAGAATCGGGAATTATGAATCTTTTTGATCTTTAAATGTAGCTGAATGTTCAGTGTAGGGGTGTGTGATAATGACAAAAAAAATGATATCTCGATATTTCCGACGTATGATAATTTTGTCAATAGTGATAATTAGAGGTGGGGGAGGGACTTAATTTAAATAGAAAATTAAAATCCTCAGTAGGTGGCGACAAGTCACTGCATTCATTCAACCGATTCGTTCAAATGGCTGATTCATTCAGTAAGGAAACACTGTCGTGTTGCTCAGAGAAGCAAAACAGTTTGCTGTGGCTTGTTTGGAACTATTTTTGCTGGTGAAATAGAGCAAAAACAGAAAAAACAGAAACTGAAATGTTAGTCACTTAATATGAACGTATTGTTTATTGAACTGTTGTATAAAATCGTGAAAATCGTGCGAGAAAAACGGCACTCTTCGTGTGATATTGATTAACTAAATCGGATGAAAATAAATTTAAAAGTCAAAGTAATACGAGGGCATTTTTGCCCCATATCTTAAATTTTGGTGGAATTTCTAAATGTATTTTATAGACTAAATCACACAGTGAAAGCATAAACTCTAAATGTGCACCGCAGTAGACTAACCATCACGCAGTGTACTCTTGCACTCTGGCTGTGTTTTTGTTTGGTTTTTGTGATATACTCGATAATGTCAAATCGTTAAAACAACAATTACGATATTATCGTAGACAATATACATCACACACCCCTAGTTCAGTGTATCCACAATGTCTCAGTACAGCTGGCTAAATATCCTATTAAAATCATCATTTATATGATCATAGTTTTTCTGTTTATTTTCTCAGTGACTTACATTGCAGGAAGTCATTCATGGTCCTGGGAACAATGTTAGTGAATGTGACTGTAGAAATAAACAGAAATGAACAGTGTAATTATCATGTTAAGAGAAAATGTGCCTTCATTCATTCATAACATGATATGAGATGGACTCATTTCTGAGAGCAGATGAATCTCCAGGACTTTACCTCTGTCAGAGATCTTCTTGAGCTCCTCTTTGCAGAAATCCTCCAGTTTGTCTCTCAGCTGTTGGACAGATTCTCTCACGCCATCAAAAGAGAAGAGAGAACTGAAGGGAATGATGGGTTCATCTGTAGATTCAGGAGGTGCTGAGAGAGACTGCAAACTCTACAGAAACCAGAAATCAAAACTCATCAGCTCCAAACTTCACCCAATAACCTGCAGTACTATCGGATTTGTGTGGCTCTTGTGAACTTGACTTGACTTATCTTCAGTAAATCACCTCAGTTTAGCACTTTCACAGCATTGGCTACATTTTTTATGTTAATTATATGAGAGCAGAAAATTCTAGTATTTAACACTTACATTATATGTGAATCACAAGGACCCTTGTTGCACAATCCCAGTGTCAGGTTTAGTTTGGTTTCAACATGCTCAAGCATTGCTGATATATAGCCTCACTTTCTGTTTGTTTCATGATCAAATTCATTAATGTGTTGCTGGGAAACCGTTTTTTAACAGTTAACAGGAACCCGTTTCAAATTATTATTAAATATTTTAGCAGGTTTGAAGATGACCTGATTATGGTAAACTAATTTAATTCAGCTAATTCTGCTCTCATGAAATGTTTCTCTTTCAGTCTCACATCACAGCAGGATCTTGCTCAGGTCCACTATGAACCTTTCTTCTAGATCTGTGTTACCTGCAGGAACTGAATGTGATCCTGTGTGTGTGAAAGTTGCTCCAGCTCAGCCCTTCTGCTCCTCAGATCATTGATCTCCTGCTCCAGTCGCTCCAGTCGTCCCTCAGCTCGACTCACTGCAGTCTTTTCCTGATCTCTGATCCACTGTGTCGTCGTTCTCTCAATGGAGCGGGTGAGTTCAGTAAAGATCCTGTGACTGTCCTTCACTGCTCTCAGTGCAGAGAGCTATTAAACACATCACAATCACACAGTGAACTTCAGTGGGACTCAGTCCTAACTGAGACAGAGACAAACTTCTTTTCTTCTTCTCCAGACTCACCTCATGTGACGCCAAAGCCTCTCTCAGCTGCTGAAGATCTTTCTCTCTCTGCTGGATTCTCTGCTGAAACTGCCTCTACATCTCCTTCAACTGCGTCTGGAGGACAAACAGATAAAAGTACATGTCTTATAAAACATGGCATAGGTGAACTAGACGGTTATTTATTTAGTTTTCAAACCTGTCCTGGAGCCCCCAGCACTGGAAATGTTGTATGTCTCCTTTATCTGACACACCCAATTCAGGTCTTGCAGTCTCCAATAATGAGCTGTTGAGCTGAATCAGATGTGTTTGAAGAGGGAGACATACAAAATGTGCAGGGCTGGAGGGCCTCCAGGGGCCCGTTTCAATAAGGAGGTTCAACCAACTCTGAGTTGACTTATCCTGAGATGGGAAACTTTTGGGTTCAGAACAGGCTTGTTTGAGATGCGCCTCGCCTCGCCTGAAATGTAGGCGGCTGCAGTGAGGGGAGGAGTGAAATAAGCACAGTCAAGACGGACAGTTCTGACCTCTCGAAGTGAACAGATACCTACGAGATCAAAGGCAGATATCGCGTTATTCACACTCACATGATGTGCTGCTGATAAACATGATATAATTTCAGTTCTGTTGCTTTTATATGAAAATAAATATGATGAACAAGACACTCAAAGTGCTTGCTATTTAATTCCATACGAAAGGCGTATTTATCATCCATTTTTACTTTAATACAAACATGTATTTTAGATTTTTATAGAAATATGACAACAATCACATATCTCACACAGAGAT
>NW_015649994.1:18773-21304 GCF_001515625.1 Sinocyclocheilus rhinocerous
TTTCCCATCATGCTTTTGATCAGCGCAGTCGGTGGAGAGCAACTGCGCTCGACTGCACAATCCGACACAGCCGCCTCGCCATCGCGAGAGTTTTTGGGCACACGTCAGCATGACATCAGAGCAAGTCGGACGTAACTCGGACACTTTTCTAACCGGTATGCATCTCGCAGTGATCACCGGTGATCGGTTCTGCGCAGATTTTGCTCATCTCAAACAAGCCTAATAGCTGAATTGAGTTAGTTCAATCGACTCTGAGTAGGTTTACTCTGAGTTAAGCACGTGAACCACGACCATGAAAAGCCATGATCAATGGAGCTCCAAAATAACGATTCACCATGGCAACAGCAACCGACAAAAAATGTCTGCATACTTCTGAGTCAATACGTAACTTTAATTAATTTGGGTTTATTTTAACAGCTGTGGTGGTTACGGCATGTATCTTGGACTACCCTTCAATCTGGCATCTTTCCATTCCATAGCTTCATTTTCGGATGGTGCGATGATGGATATATGCTTGTCATCAATGCAGCCAACCACACTGGAAATCCTAAAGGAAATTCTGATTATTAGGTTGCTTCCAGAGGTCACAGAAAGATGTTATCAAGTGAACCTCATTAATCAGATTAGCCTCATTTAAACCGATTTCTACACCACTGCAATCCTGATAAACTCCTCTTTGACGGGTTTGTGCTCAGGAAACAATATAAAAATTACACGCCTCCAAAAAAGAGCGTGAGGCACACTTTCCTTATCGCTCTGCATACAGCAGCCTAACTAATGTGCTGCGCATCCCTGATGTTATATAGAAAACTACCATTTAAAAATGGTACTGCTCAAATAAATATGCATGTGGATATGGCAACAACAAAAAACTACCTCCGAATTAATGCTGCCTCCTCATCTACAGGATTCAGTATAAGAGGACATGCCGTTTTTGTCACTTTCACAGTGTCTACATGATGAAAATATGTGCAATGAATGAATGTACCTGCACTGCAAAAAATGCTTTTCTTAGTATTTTTGTCTTGTTGTTTCCAGTCAAAATATCTAAAGATTCTTAAGTCAAGATGCATTTTCTACATATGATTTTCTAGGTATTTAGTCTTGTTTCCTGTGGGAAACAATTAGTTAAATTATTAACTAATTTAGCTTTTTTTTTTTTTTTTTGCAAATTATCTGTCAACGGGGTAGGAAAAATAAAAATCTTGTTTCCGGTTTCATCAAGATTATTTTTCTTACCCTATGGTGGATAATTTTACTTGTTTTACGTAAAATGCACTTGTTTCCTCCAGGAAACAAGACTAAATATCTTATATCATTAAAAGCATTTTTACAGCATGAATGAATGATTTAAACATCACTTACGCTTTAAAAAGGGGTAGGAGACCGAAAGAAACTCTGGGTTTAACTAAGAAAATCTACTCCCGACCAGGGGCCTGTACCATGACGGTGGCTGAACAAACTCAGGGTTACAGGATTAGTTTTGAGTTGGCAAAACCAAACCAGTCTAATCCGGCTTTGTTGGTACCATGAAGCTGATCATCAACTTCCTCTGTCAACTGAGGCTTGATCCTGAGTTAATGGAGCACGTGCACATGAAAGAGTGACATCAGTAATGAACAGCCAATCACATGCCTTGAAACTGTGATTCACTTCTTGCCAGAGAGTCAGTGCCATTCAATACCAAAGATTAAAATATTCAACAATATGAAGAATTTAAACACATTTACAAGATGAAACGATCTATACATGAAAGAGGAAAACTTAAAGAAACATCTTGCCTTATAAGTGCAAATAAAAATTGTAAAGTTATTTTATGGAGTTGATAATATTTATAGGTATAAAAACACTTAAAAATCTAAGCTCATATGTAGTCATGTTTAAAGCTATTGATTCTAAAACTTATTTATATTGCATATTATCTATATGTTTATATTAATTTAAAATAAAAGCTTAATAATTACTATTAAATGAAGCTAGCTTGTGTAATGGATTAAGGGTATAATAATTATATAAATCATATAAAATAATTATAAAAAATAATCTCTAAATTCAGACAATTTTATCTTTAAAATGTTTTACTATGTAGCATCCTTTAAAGGTTCTGTATGTAGGATTGACACCGAGTGGTTGAACTAGGTATTGCAGTCCAAATTCAAAATATTGGAGAGGTTTTTTTTCACCCGGCCCCTCCTCCTCAGGCTTGACGCACACGCAGGTTGCCAGATTGACGACACCAACAGGAACGAGCGCACATGACGATGAATGAAATGAAATATGCTGTGTTTTCCGCCAACTGGCAACCCGGGGTGACGAAATACAATTGGGTAAACTGGCAGTGGGCGGGTTTCACAAACCAAAACAAAGACAAACTTTCCGGCCTGGAACGTACATTTTCAAAGGAGAATAACTGACTGTCGCATTGTTTTTCAGATAAACAAGTATGTTAACTTAGCATATTTCTTAAATATCTGCAAACATATTATGGTATTTTTAAGCTTCAGTAGAGTCAAAAACTTACAGCACCTTCA
>NW_015649994.1:21355-22741 GCF_001515625.1 Sinocyclocheilus rhinocerous
GTAGCGTCCTTTAATTTGGAGTAAGAGAAACTGGGGGAGTGGCTTTATTGAGTCAGACATGTGTCACTTTGCTTGAAGCTGATTGGTCAAATTTTGGTTTGAGATCTCTAAACCAGAACATAACCTGCCCCAGAGCAGGTTAGTTGTGGAGTGTAAGTTACTAAGGCAATGAATGCCGCTAAAAGCCAAGCCACTTTCATGGTACCTAAAACCCAGGATTGATGCAAACTAAACTGAAACTTACCTGGCTAGCCAGCTAATCTGGCTTCATGGTACAGGCCCCAGGTTAGGTTCACAGTGCAAGTTACCATGGTAACTGACTCGTTACCTCTCTTTCAGAAACGGGCTTGACTTACCCTGCTTTCTCGGGTTTGACAAAACTTCCATTCTGAAACGGAAAACCCAGAGTTTCCCTCATTTCAGGGTTAACATACTCGGAGATTTCACTAAACCTCCTATCTGAAACGGGCCTCAGGACAGGTTTGAAAACCCCTGATTTAGGGAGCCACCAGCTGGATTGGGAAGCAATAAGCAATAAGAATTTAATGCTAAAAAGAGTAAAACATACTGGGAATGTCATTAAAGGGTTTGTTTCATATTCATATTCAAATTCACATTTCTTATTTGTGTGATATTTTTATTTTTGTTAATTAAATTTACTTAAAATGATAACAAATATTACTAAACAATCATATAATATATAGTTTGACGTGCTAATTTAAGCATTATTCTAAAACATGTTTAAGTTTAATTTGTAAAATAGGCTGTTGAATTACTGAAAGAAAAAAATATTACTGTGGTATTATAAAAAAAAAAAAAAAAAATACTGTTGTATTATTCCTTATTTTATTACGAGCACTGTCCATTTATTTTCCATTTTTATACATTGTGCGTCTAGAGGTAGGCAGTATTTAATATCACACTAAAATAATATTTATTTATTTATTTATTTTAGTGATTGAGCAGTGAGTGGTGGGGAGAGAGATGCTACAACTCTCTTTAGAAAGTACACTGGAAACAAATCTATTTGTGATCATATTGTTTACATTTGGATACTGTGCACTAGTGCTGTGTTCAAAATATCGATACGACGATGTATCGTCACAGAGATTTGACGATACGAGTATCGATACAGCTGGCCCTGTATCGATACTGTGGCACGTGTGCAGCAGTGGACCACGCTTAATTTTACAACGTTTAAAATTTAGTAGAAAAGTGTGAGGTTTCTAAAAAAGAATGAATAGAGCATATATAGGCTACAACAAGGTTTAACCTGGCCGCAGAGGAAAACAACTGGGTTGCCTGATATAAAGAAACGTAATCCCCAAAACAGAGCTTTACACTTGCGCAATACAGAAATATCTGCTAAACGTGCTACTTATCTTT
>NW_015649994.1:23003-28669 GCF_001515625.1 Sinocyclocheilus rhinocerous
ATTAGAACGAGTGCATTATTATTTATGGGCTTAAAAACAAGATGCAAACAATCAGAATATTGTACTTGGTGGGGAGTGCACAATGTAAACATGAAACATATGCAATTACCTATATTGTACTGTGGTACAGTTATGGAGGCCCTTCATAATGCAGAGGTCAACTGCCTGCTCTGCCAATAGTTAGAAATGGCACTATAGTAAGCAGTGTTTAATAAACAGCTGTTTTTCTAAATTCTGCTGAGGTGAAATTCAGTGCAGTCATGTATCGTGATACGTATCGCATCGTGGCCTCTGTATCGTGATACGTATCGTGACTTTGCTGGTGATACACAGCCCTACTGTGCACTCGAAATCTGCAAAAACTTTTATTGCAAACTAACTTAGATACGCTGAACCACCGCACATCAGTGTCGTTACAATTACAACCAATATGGACAATTGCAGTGTGAACACAAAATTGTATTTTGTTGGTGAATCATTTCAATGCTTATTAAGAGGCAACTTATTTATATGATTTGTAAATCGTATCAAATCAGTCCTTAGAAATGTTACTATTTAAGTTTGGATTGTTTAAGTTGTGAGATGGGGAAGGGGTCAGAGACCACCTTGAAATTCTGACATAATTTGTTCACAGTCATGTTTCAAACTCACCACTGATTTTCTATTGGAGATCACAACAGAAGATATTCAGAATGATGTTTCTGTTTCCAGAGCCCAACTCAGATATGTTGACACGCCAATAACATTTAACTTCATTGATTTATACGTGTCATATGACTAAACATGTCGTCATAGCTGATTTGGGTCCTGTGTACATGAACTGATCAAAGCTTTGATTTGAGTGTGAATATTAACCCTATTGACTTTCAATGCATGGACAGATAAGACGTTCTTCAAAATAACTTATTTTGTGTTCCTCAGGAACAAAGAAAGTCATATGTGTTCGAACAACATGAGTAGGATGAATGTTCATATTTTTGAGTGTACTACTGTTTTAAGTTCATACCTCTTTCTCTGTCCTCTGTGCTGCAGCTGATACAGTGTTGTGGTTTTTATGTTCATCCATCGTACACAGCACACATATGCATTTCTGATCAGTGCGACAGAAAACCTCAAGGAGCTTGTCATGTTTCTGGCAGATCATCTCCTGCAGTCGTCCAGTAGCATCAGTCAAATTGTGTCTCTTTCCTTTAAACAAACTCTCGTGTTGCTCGAGGTGATTCTGACAGTAAGAGTTCAGACACATCAGACAGGACTTGACGGCTTTGTATTTTCTTCCAGTACAGACGTCACACTGCACATCTCCAGCTCCAGCGTAACAGTCAGCAGGAAGTTTAGTCATCTTCAGTTTCTCCACCACTTCAGCCAGAATGGTGTTTCTAGCTAAAGCAGGTCTTGGACTGAAGGTCTGTCTGCACTGAGGGCAGCTGTAGACTCTCTTCTTGTCTTCATGATCCCAGTAGCCTGTAATACACCTCTTACAGTAACTGTGTCCACAGGGAATTGCCACTGGATCCTTCAGGAGATCCACACACACTGGACACATGAAGTCATCCTGAGAAAATCTGGCTTCTGCCATTTTACTTAAAGAATATAGAGACACAAACACACAACAGCTTAACTACTCTTTATTCTTACCTTAACTCATGAGTTTATTGTTTCCTCATTCTGTGTTTGATTGATGTGAGTAAAACAGGTGTGACTGCAAGTCGAAAGGTCACACAATAAAATGTCCACTATATGTGAGTCTCAGACAGACACTCAGAGATTATAAATTACAGAGAAGCAGGACAACACCCTTAAAACTGCAGTAATACGACATCATTATTTAACTTATACTACAATGCTGACAACTGTGTGAAGATTTACAGTTCCTTCATTCCACATGAATGTTTTCACTTTGTTGCTCTAGCTAGAGCAGAAAAATAACCAACCAGTGCATTCATAGAGAGGGTTTCGCTGTTGATGAAAAAAAAAAAACAAACAAACATTAGCTTTCTATTTTTTCTATTCTATCTACTTGTTTTTCTTTGTGTGTGTGTGTATAATATATATATATATATATATATATATATACACCTTGCTACGTGTACTGCGTTAGGCTAACCGAGACTTGTCATTTGCACTTATATACTGTTGCTCTTTTGTTAGTTTTGACTGCTTTTATTGTCCTCATTTGTAAGTCGCTTTGGATAAAAGCGTCTGCTAAATGACTAAATGTAAATGTAAATGATGGCTGCATGGAAAGAGCAAAGGAACCAAACCAGTGGGAAACTTAACACAAGTGAAACTCCTGGTAAAGAAGTTCACCCAAAAAATGAACATTTTGTCAATCTACTCACTCTCAAGTTGTTCCAACCTAAAGGGAACATTCTGTTTACGTTAAGAAAACTTTCCTGGCTAACCAACAGGGAACATGAGTGGCGCCGGTAAAGCGCCAGCCTGTAGCGTGCAGCTTTATGTGTGTTTGTAGTGTTTTTAGCGATTGTGTTTTTATTGCTGATATGGACTTGACATCTGGAAAATCTATATGGGCAGAAGACTGCAGACTTTTGGTATATACCCGACAGGAACTGTTAGACCTGGCACAATATTCAAAATTTGGGATCATACACGATATCCCTGAGGAAATATTACTGAGGAGACATCGGGGAATTCGTGCTGGGGTGAAGAGAAATAAGAGGAGGAGCAGAGAGAGAGTGTGGAGAGAGACTTTTAAACCATCCCTACCATCTATCACCATGGGAAATGTTCGCTGTTTAACTAACAAGCTCGAGGAACTAGAAACTCTTGTAAGGAGCCAGAAAATGTATCGGGAGAGCAACCTTATGTGTCTGGTTGAGACGTAGCTGACGGACAGCATTCCCGAATTTCTGACCTGCTTTACCGGCTTCCGGACGATATGTAGACAGGGATGCAGAGTCGAGCGGTAAGCAGAAAGGAGGGGGGCTTATTCTGCTCGTCAATGAAAAGTGGTGTAATCCCAGTCATGTGACTATTAAAGAACAGATCTGTAATAAAGACATTGAACTGTTGGCGGTTAGCTTAGGACCATATTACCTGCCAAGGGATTTTACAGTGGTGATTGCCATTGTTGTTTATATTCCCCCGTCTGCCAATGCAGAAGTGGCTTGTGATGTAGTGCATGCAACTATCGCGAGACTTCAGTCGAAGTACCCAGACACGTTCATTTTCCTTTCTGGTGATTATAACCATGTCTCTCTCTCTAAGACTTTGCCCACATTTAAGCAGTTTGTTGACTGTATAACAAGGAGCGATAAGGGAGATCTTGGATCTCTTGTATGCTAACGTGAATGATGCGTATAAATGCTCTGCTCTGCCCCCACATCTTTCTCCCTCCCTTTTCTCCCTACAAACCATTGCTTCTCCCTATCTCTATATTCCATTGGTTAAGAAGCTGCATGTCACCAACAGAACATTAAAATACTGGCCCCAGGGGAAAGATGAAGTCCTGAAGTACTGTTTTGAAACAACAGACTGGGATGTTTTTTTTGTGAGGTTTATGGGGATGATATTGATGGACTAACAGAATGCATTACCCATTATCTTAATTTTTGTAATGATGATATCATGCCCTCCAGATAAATTTGCTGTTTCCCAAATAATAAACCATGGGTAACTAGTAGCCTGAAGACCCTGTTAAATGATCATTCAGAGAGGGGGACAGGGAAAAATTAAAAGCAATTCAAAGAGAACTGAGGGTGAAGATTCAGGAGGGGAAAGAAGCATACAGGTGCAAATTAAAACAACAACTGCAGCAGGATGGAGCGAAGGGGGTTTGGGCTGGCATGAGGAAGATCACAGGTATGAAGCAGAAGGGGTTTGCTGGATGGTGACCAGAACCTGGCTGACGATCTGAACAGGTTCTTTAGTAGATTCGACAACCCCACATTACCCCAGCCTGCTCCATCCGGTCTGCTGTCGGGTGCTGTTGCCCCTCCTCCCACCATCTTACCCATGATATTATCTCCCCAGAGTCCTCCCTCCTCTCTCCCTTCTCTGTCAGTAGTTCCGCCTTTAATTCTTCAACCATCTCAGGTCAAGAGGGAACTGGACCGACTGAAGCCGGGGAAAGCAGTGGGGCCAGATGGTATTAGCCCCAGACTGCTAAAGACCTGCTCTGCACAGTTGTGAGGTATTTTCACATACCTGATTAATCTGAGCCTGTATTTACAGAAGGTCCCGGGACTGTGGAAAATCTTGTCTGGTCCCTGTTCCCAAGAAGAGACATCCTACTGACCACAACGATAATAGACCTGTAGCACTCACTTCACATATTATGAAGACGTTTGAAAAACAGGTCCTCTCTTACATCAAGGCTAGCGTGTCAACTTACATGGATCCTTTACAGTTTGCGTATCAGCCGTATATTGCTGTAGATGATGCTCTCATTTACATGAGGACCTATGCACATCTGGACACCCCTGATGCATCTGTGAGGTTCAAATTTTTTGACTTCTCAAGCGCCTTCAATACAATTCAGCCTCAATTGTTGTGCGAAAAGATGAGGAGAATGCAGCTGGATTCATCACTGGTCCTGTGGTGTATGGACTATCTATCCTGCAGACCACAGTATGTGCATCTACAGAATAGTGTCTCCAATACTATTCTGAGTAGCACAGGAGTGCCACAAGGAACTGTTTTGGCCCCTTTTTTGTTTACCATCTACACTGCAGACTTCCAGTATAATACTGAAAGCTGTTTCCTTCAGAAATTATCTGACGACACAGTAGTTGTCGGCTTAATTAAGGGAGATGAGGAGGAGGAGTACAAGAGAATGATTAAGGATTTTGTGGACTGGAGTGACCACAACCATCTCCATCATAACATCTTAAAAACCAAGGAGATGGTTGTAGATTATAGGAGGAAGAGGAGGACACAATCAATTCCGATCACCATCAGGGGCATTGTGGTGGAGAAGGTCTCCAGCCACAGATACCTTGGTGTGCAGCTTGACAATAAGCTAGACTGGAAGAGCCATATGGAGATGGAGTACATGAAGGGTCAAAGCCGACATTATTTTTTAAGGAGGCTGAGGTCATTTAACCTTCTGGGGTTGAAGCCCGCACCGGTGTGGTCTGTCTCGTATTTTCTTGATGACCGTGAAAAGAACTAAAAATACTCCATCAATTTTGAGACAGATAAGAATAAGGTATCGTTTGAAACTGCAAAGGGTCTACTTTTATTTGTGTATAGTCATAATAACAACAAAACAATGTGCTTTTGTAAAATAAAGAAAATATACAGGGTGCGCTCTCAGTCTTCACTGTCTCCGCGAACTGCTTTTAGAAACGCGTCACTAAAATGAATTGAAACTCAGCGAATACTTTACATACAGACATGAGAAATATATCTATAGAAAGCTTGACAGGTCCACTCTTAAATGAAGTAACTCTTACCGAAAACAAATATGCTGTGATAAAGTAATCCGTATGAAACCAATGAGGGTCCTAGTTTTTCATTATCTCTAATGTGATCCTGCCCACGCGCTGTTCGCGCTATTGATATTACAAATCTCCACGTGAGTCGCGAGACATGTAAACGCGTGTCCACATCACCGTAAACTAAACAGCAATATGTTCATCTTTCTGATACTTTTAGTTTTTGGAAGAAGACGCTGAGAGGAAAAAGCCTTGTATTTACCT
>NW_015649995.1:0-1221 GCF_001515625.1 Sinocyclocheilus rhinocerous
TACCTGTGCTGCTTATGACTGCTTTTGTGCTCCAGGGACACATATCCAGTTAAAAAGCTCAATTTATATCTGCATTGTTTAACATTTTGTCATTTTTTATAATTGTACTAAATAGGTTGAATTGACAGCCCTAGTTAAAATGTAACTGCATATAACACACACACACACACAAACACACAGTCAACCAATCAGATGTGAGCAAACCCCACTGACGGACAGCACGGACGTGTCTAAGAAGCCAATCATCTGTGAGGGGCGGGGCCAATCACACTACTAGGACGGACACAGACGTGATTGGCAGGTGGGTCTACTAGGATGGACACAGACGTGATTGGCAGGTGGGTTAGTGTCATGTACCATCACTATGGGATGCTGGGAGTCTATAAGCACCAACTAGAGAAGCAAAGCCTGATGGGAAATTAATCTGGCTCTACTGGATCCGAGAAACTCACCTTCCGAGACATTTTATCCTTGACTGCAGGTCTGGAGATCTAAGGGTTTGAAAGCATCTCACACACACACACACACACACACACACACACATCATGCAGTAGAACAGACAGACGTGGACAGGAAATGACAGGATGCAGGAATTGCATTGTAAAGCAGTAGGGTGACGGGATGGGCGTTAAAGGCCTATTCACACCCAACACAGACCTCTCTTTCACACGAAGAAATGCATTAAAAAAAATCACCTGTCAACAAAGTAATGGGCTTTTTTTCCCCATCATCAATTACAAAAAATCTCCCGAGCAAATTTAAATATCCAGCCTGCTTTCAGCTGCCAATAAGAGAGCAGGACTCTGTGTATGATGTTCATCACATTTAATCAGTGCAGAAAAGGGAATAAACCTCCAGAGTTTGACGGGATGCACTTTGATTCAAGCGAGTGACAGACCGATCGCTTTAGCTCAGGTATGTGAACGTTTCTCAGAACGATGATGTAAACTGAAAAGCCATGTGGTTGTCGGTGTGAAGAGGTCTTCAGGTGGAGACACACACACACACACACACACACACACACACACACACACAGACTCACCTGTCTTCCTTTGGGCTGGATAGTTGATGGCAGATCCTGTACAGATAAAAAATTATTACCTTTATAAACCACTCACTTCCTACATTAACTATTAGTTTCAAACACAAATAAACAAAGCTTATGGGCTCAAACTGTTAAAGGGATAGTTCACCCAAAAATGAATATTACTCCATGATTTA
>NW_015649996.1:0-285 GCF_001515625.1 Sinocyclocheilus rhinocerous
TTTTCATACAGCCATAGCTGGACGCTTTTGTCCATATTAGGAATTAGGAAGCCTTGCAATACTGCATTTAAATATTCAATAAATATATTAAAAAATAAAACTACTTAAATTTGAAAAATGTTTAATTTTATTGTAGTTTTAATTTCAATTAAATTATTATATTATGTTATTTTGTTATTTACATTTATTTAATACAACTTAAGC
This sequence comes from Sinocyclocheilus rhinocerous, assembly GCF_001515625.1. Taxonomy (NCBI): domain Eukaryota; kingdom Metazoa; phylum Chordata; class Actinopteri; order Cypriniformes; family Cyprinidae; genus Sinocyclocheilus; species Sinocyclocheilus rhinocerous. The sequence goes on from NW_015649996.1 coordinate 205, forward strand.
ATAATTTTGAATGATTGTTTTTAATTTATATTATAAATTTTTAATTTAATTATATATATATATATATATATATATATATAT
>NW_015649996.1:1507-2265 GCF_001515625.1 Sinocyclocheilus rhinocerous
ATACACATTTATAAATTCAATATATATATATTATTTCATTTCCATTTAGTTTGTTGAAGTATTAAAATAAAAAATATATATATATAATACAAAATAAGATAATTTTACTATAGTTTTAATATAATCAAATTATTTCGGTTTGATTTTAAAATTGTCATGCTGACCTATAAGGCCTTGCATGGTTTGGCACCACATTATTTGTCGCAACTGTTAACTGGTATATATATATTCCAAGTCGTGATCTCCTCCGATTCTGGTCTCTTAGTGTTCCCCCTACTCGTTTACGTTTACAATTTGAATATAATTTTGAGTAAATGCTTTTAGCTTATTTTATAATTTTTTTAAAATTACATATACACACACACACACACACACACACATTTATATAATCCTAAAACAAAAATACGATCATTTTAATATCGTTTTTATATAATAAAATTATTATATTGTTATTTTGTTATTGAAATATAATACAGTTTGAATATAATTTTGAGTAAATCTTTTTAACTTTTAATGCATTTATATGATGCAAATTAGAATACAATTTGAATGCATTACAATTTTTATTAAATATTTTAAATATGCATCTTTTGTTCCTGAGACGTCTGTTGAAGTGCAAGGAAACATTTTGTTAGTCAGTCATTACCAGAATGTGTAATGCGACTAGAGTTAAAATATTTAGTAAAAGGATCTACAACTAAAGTCAAATACAAATGATGATTTATATATTATATATATATATATATATATATATATAT
>NW_015649997.1:0-845 GCF_001515625.1 Sinocyclocheilus rhinocerous
CAGTAGCCTATAGGATGTATTTTGAATATCCGGTAGTCCTCAAATAACATTTTAGTCCCATCTCATCTTGTTAACGAAGACGCGGCATGAATTTCGTTGTAGTTTTTATCATCAGATATTAGTGTTAGCTCGTCAACGTCTCGTCTTAGTCACAGAAAAAATGTTCGTTAACGAATATTTTTCGTCATCGTCTTAGTTGACGAAGTCAACACTGCCCCAAATCAATATTGAGGATTTTCTTCCAATAGTTCGTGCATCATGAACAGTGAGTGATCTGCCTGCTACAGTATTTTTCTCTTAGCATCCGTCTTCAGCGTCTCTGGCCTGTGGTAACGGGCGTTTACAGACTTCATATTTTCACATAAATTAAATTTTGGAAAATGATTGCATTGCAATGCAGTTTGTGCAAGTCCAGAACAGAGACGAGTTGCAATAAGACAAAAAACGTCTGGTTGCCGATCGTGTAAGTTCCAGGGGAAGCTCCTTAAGTTCGGCCATCCTACACACACGTGACTGACCGCTCACTCGCACCAACAGGAGGAGGAGGTTCGTGTTACTCTCTACACTGCACTCAACCTGAGGGATTCCTACACTTTCAGTCTTTGAGGAGACATGAAAAACTGCGCATACCGCAGGAACGGTATAATGGAAAATATTAACGGTTTTGAAACCGTCAAATTTTCAAATCGCGGTATACCTTGAAACCGGTAATCGGCCCATGCCTACATGTATTACTATCTATGCGCACCTGGGCTACCACGCCGACCACGCCGACCACTAGTGGCCTATGGGCTGTGTGTGCCTGGGCTACCACGCCGACCAGCTTAACAATAGTAACAATAGTG
>NW_015649997.1:9785-11740 GCF_001515625.1 Sinocyclocheilus rhinocerous
TTCTGCTCCCCAAGGCTGCATTTATTTGATCCAAAGTACAGCAAAAACGGTAAAATGTTGAAATATTTTTACTATTTAAAATTGCTTTCTATTTGAATAGATTTTAAAATGTAATTTATTTCTGTGATGCGCAGCTGTATTTTCAGCATCATTACTCCAGTCTTCAGTGTCACATGATCCTTCTAATCATTCTAATATGCTGATTTGCTGATTATCAATATTTAAAACAGTTGAGTACATTTTTTTTCAGGATTCTTTGATGAATAGAAAGATCCAAGATCAGCATTTATCTGAAATAAAAAGCTTTTGTAACATTATACACTATTCCATTCAGTATAATTTTTATTATTTTTTTGGGAAAGAAATTATAGAAATTATACTTTTATTTAGCAAGGATGCTTAAAATTGATCAAAAGTGATGATAAAGGCATTTATAATGTTACAAAAGATTTCTATTTCAGATAAATAGTTAGTGTTCATATGTCGGAATTATATCGTATCGACCGAAATTAAGAAATATATCGTGATATCAATTTTGGCCATATCGTCCAGCCCTACGACAACGAATTGTGACTCCCGGGAAAAACAGGACGTCTGGTTACCTTATCCCTACCCCTTCGGGGGCTGAGGCCATTGTTTCAGATTGCTAGTTCGCATTTTGGTAGCCTTTCCATCCACTGCGGCTGCCATACTGAGAATAGATATGCAAACGCCCCTTATCCGATTGCAATCTAATGACAGGGATGCACATTTTGAAAGAGGACAGTTAGCCTATTCTATAGGATGTATTTTGAATGTCCTGTAGTCCTCAAATAACATATAGTCCCGTCTCGTCTAGTTAACGAAGACACGGCATAAATTTCGTCATAATTTCGTCACCAGATATTAGTTTTAGCTCGTCAACGTCTCGTCTTAGTCACAGAAAAAATGTTCGTTAACGAATATTTTTCGTCATCGTCTTAGTTGACGAAGTCAACACTGCCCCAAATCAATATTGAGGATTTTCTTCCAATAGTTCGTGCATCATGAACAGTGAGTGATCTGCCTGCTACAGTATTTTTCTCTTAGCATCCGTCTTCAGCGTCTCTGGCCTGTGGTAACGGGCGTTTACAGACTTCATATTTTCACATAAATTAAATTTTGGAAAATGATTGCATTGCAATGCAGTTTGTGCAAGTCCAGAACAGAGACGAGTTGCAATAAGACAAAAAACGTCTGGTTGCCGATCGTGTAAGTTCCAGGGGAAGCTCCTTAAGTTCGGCCATCCTACACACACGTGACTGACCGCTCACTCGCACCAACAGGAGGAGGAGGTTCGTGTTACTCTCTACACTGCACTCAACCTGAGGGATTCCTACACTTTCAGTCTTTGAGGAGACATGAAAAACAGCGCATACCGCAGGAACGGTCAAATTTTCAAATCGCGGTATACCTTGAAACCGGTAATCGGCCCATGCCTACATGTATTACTATCTATGCGCACCTGGGCTACCACGCCGACCAGCTTGAACACTAGTGGCCTATGGGCTGTGTGTGCCTGGGCTACCACGCCGACCAGCTTAACAATAGTGGCCTATGTCTATGTGAGCCTTGGCTACCACGTCGACCGGCTTAACAATAGTGGCCTATGACTATGTGAGCCTTGGCTACCACGCCGACTGGCTTAACAATAGTGGCCGATGACTATGTGAGCCTGGGCTACCACGCTGACCGTCTTAACTCTAATAGTTAACATAGCACAATGTGTAAGGTTCACAAGTGTTAACAAGAATATGTGTTGCAATCTGATAGATAAGACCCCAGCACCCACCTGAGTGAATGTCATAAATGATTCATTTGATAACTGTCATTAATATAACAATATTCTCTAATTGTATAGAGCCATTAGGTAAGGTGACCATATTTTAGTTTAAAAAAAAAAAAAAGGACAGTGGGGGCAGGATGCAAAAGGGGGG
>NW_015649997.1:11775-18489 GCF_001515625.1 Sinocyclocheilus rhinocerous
GCAAAAGGGGGGGGGGGTTGTTGTGTTTGAGGGGGGTTAAAGTAGTCCCCAAATTAGTGCAATGACCATATTCCAAATATCAAAACTCAATGTCATTTCCATTCCTAAAATACATATTTTACAGTCACTGTTACGCAGTTTGGTCTTAAACACAGCTAAAAGGCTTCCTACCAGTGGTCATCATTCACAAGACTTAACATCTTCCACAGTTTATCATAGGTAGAATGCAAAATGTTTCAATACAAGCATTTCAGTCAAATGTAATTTATGCAATATTTCAAACCTTTAACCCACGGGAGAAAATCAACCCACCGCAACAGTTTAAAATCAGCCCAATTCCAAGCAAAAAATTTTCTGTGCAGATTTGGCAACCCTACATCCAACACAAGCTGCATCCAAAGTGATTTAAAGGGGTCATCGGATGCGACATGCACTTTTACAAGTTGTTTGAACTGAAATGTGTGTTGGCAGTGTGTGTACACAACCACCCTATAATGATAAAGGTCCACCCAGTGTTTTATTTTTGTTTTTTAAAATTTTTGTATAAATATCGTTAAATCATTTCCCCTTTCTCATATCAAGCCGTTCTCAGATGCCTGTCTGTGTGACATCACACAGACCAAGGCTGCCCCCATGATAGTTGATTGACACTGGTGGTTCAGTGTTGCCAGATTGGGCGGGTTCCCACCTAATTGGGCGGTTTTGAATTTGATTGTGCAGGGAAAAATCGGCTTGGGCGGGTGGACAAAATTTGGGCTGATTTGGGGTCAGTTTGGCAGTTTTCAAACATAAATTGTATAAACTAATTGGTTAACAAACAAGCTGATGCTGATGTCGACAGCCGCACTTGTGAATTACACGGAGGGAGATGACGCGAAGGCTCATAATATCAATACAACTCCGAAATCAGAGCACAGTTGAATTAAACAAAATCGAAACTAAATATCTGGGTCTATTGGATCCTGTCTTTTATCTTTTAAATGGTCCAGATTGGTAGGCTATATCCTTGAAAGATGCTGGGCTTCTTAGTTTGACTGCAAGTATTGATGTTCTACGGTATACTTCACGAAAGACTTCCTCTAGTTCTGTGTTAAGTTATAGTGCGACACGAAGGTAAGCTTGTTGTTCTTGTTGTTAATTTTTTTTAAAATTATTGTCGGTTATTGTACAGTATGAATCAATGAATGACACTGTTTTGACTGTCATGGTGTATACATGAAAGAGTGTGAAATACTTGCTAATTTCTAGGGCTGCCCTCGACTAAGGATTTTTCTGGTCGACTGGTAGTCATTCATTTTAAGCATTAGTTGACTAATCGCACGTTTATTAATAAACCATTTAAAGGGGTCATATGATGCGATTTCAAGTTTTCCTTTCTCTTTGTCTCAGGGTCAGGGTGACTCGTCATCTCCGCAGTAGTGATGCGCCTGTATTAGGGGTGTGAACCTACACTGGTCTCACGGTTCGGTTACGATTATCATGTCATCGATTCGGTTCAATTCGATATCTCACGTGCGTGATTCACTTTGCATGTCCAAATGTTCGATCCCCCAGATCTTACTTTACGAATAACTTTTAATTCTGACTTATTCAGTTACATTTTAGATACCCAGTCATACAAGTAATATGAAGAATACAAATTATTTCAGAAAAATTCAATATTTGTCATATGCAATTCATATGTGTACATTATTCTTCTATTACATCATATTGATATTCGTACTGGTATTAAATTGCACAGTTTAATGGGTAAATGAATTGATCAGAGACAGAAATTCAACAAACACACACACAGTTAGGCTTTTATTTGTGTAACTTGAATCGATCTGTGGAATATGTGGTAGATGCCTCGTCCTACTAAGCGTCTTTCACAGACTTTTGGCTGCTATATTTTTTATTAACCACCAGATGGCGCTGTTTTCGAGACACTCGAAGCTTTGAATCTTTTCCCGAAACAGTCAGAGCTGTCAGTACCTCGGTGCTTCACGAGGCTTCATTTGCCCATCCCTACCCCCTACATATTTCATTGTGCGTGTCGTGACATGATTTACACACAGCGTGTGTCTTCTCCAGGTTGCGCTCAGGTTGTTCATAAAAGGCGAAATGTGGCCAGATGTTGGCTTTTAAAGTAGTTGGAGCATTTTCAATTACTCACACTCGAGTCTCGCCTCCCTCCTTCACAGACCGAGACGGCAGAAAGCACATCCTGTTGCTTTCATTATTTTACAAAAGCGTGTTTTGTTGTTATTGTGATTGCACACAAATAAACGTAGAGTCTTTACAGATTTGAAAGATGTATTACTCTTATCTGAATGACCAAAAATGAGGAGTATTTTAAGAGCAAGTGACCACTCCGGCGCCTCCATCTGTCCTGCAGTGAGCGCTACTGTTCAGTTTCCACACTCTGCACAGACACTGAATAGCGCACATTTCTCTAGGTTAACATTAGATTGAGCGGCCATGTAAAGTTGCTAATACTTACATATTTCAGATGATAAGCCATATTTGAGGTCGATGAATGATAGGCGAGCATTTGGTTGTCCTGTCTGATGTAGGCTACATTATTACCATATAGCCGTTAACGATCTGTCCGTCACAAACTGCGTGACTTCGCCTGTGGATTTAAAAAAAAAAATTATTTTTATTTTTCTGCGACAAAACGACTAATAAAATTTTGGTCGACCAAGCCTCTTCTGGTCGACTAATGATTAGTCGTGTCTGATGTAGGCTACATTATTACCATATAGCCGTTAACGATCTGTCCGTCACAAACTGCGTGACTTCGCCTGTGGATTTAAAAAAAAAAAATTATTTTTATTTTTCTGCGACAAAACGACTAATAAAATTTTGGTCGACCAAGCCTCTTCTGGTCGACTAATGATTAGTCGACTATTAGGGGGCAGCCCTACTAATTACGTTGCTTTTTTCGATCACTTATATTGGGCACTCTTTGCATTTAAATTGGCTTATTCTGACGGTTGACATTGAAAATGATGCATATGTTTTTTTTCGAGGGTATCGGTTAATTTCTTAATTGCCGTTTTGACAGTGTCTGCTTTAATCATATTTGGTAATTCTCTTTAATGTATTTGCCCTGATTTGATCTGTTTACCTGGTAAATTTATATACTGTTATATTTATATTATTTTGTCGTCATTATTTTGTTTTAAGGAGTTAAAAATGGCCCTTATCAACCTTGCAATATTCTATCACATTATTTTGACCTTTAAATTTTGGGACGTTTTTTTTGTTGGAGTGGGCGGGTTTTTGTGAGCTTTTGGGCTTGAAATCGTCCATCTAATCTGGCAACACTGCTTTCCTAATAATGTGCTAGTTAGCATATTGAGAGACGAATTCGGCTAAAGTTTACAGTCTCTCAGAGAACGGCTCGTCACCCCACGGAAGGGTTGAGCAGAGCTCATTAGCATTTAAAGGGGTCATATGATGCGATTTCAAGTTTTCCTTTCTCTTTGGAGTGTTACAAGCTCTTGGTGCATAAAGAAGATCTGTAAAGTTGCAAAGACTAAAGTCTCAAATCCAAAGAGATATTCTTTATAAAAGTTAAGAGTCAGCCACGCCTACCTAAAACGGCTCGTTCTAACACGCCCAAAAGACCTATTTTTGGCAAGGTAAAAAGGGTGTTGTTTTACACTACCATTGAGAAATTTGAACCAAAGTATGTTATAGACTTTTCATTAAGACCCTAAACAATCATGTCAACTTGTGGAAAATGGGCATCCGATTAAGTCCGCATATTGATAGCGCATATTGATGTGACGTTGAGATTACACCGCTGAATGTAGCGAACCCCGGTTGAATACATGAGTGCTTATTTCATTTAGCCTGTTTTCATGTCTGTTACTATCGGCATGTCCTCCGAGCGATTACATGCTCTAGACTACGTTGTTTAAGCTGTATAAACAGATGCGTAAAAGCTGCTGCTAATATGCTTAATATTTCACTTCTTACATATTGTGCCTTTAAGTACCTAAATCTTTAAACCTAAATTTTATAAAATTATAATAGTTTGTTATATGCATAAGTCTTGCATATAGTGGAGGACTACAAATCATTTGTATGTTGTGATGGACATCATTGATCCCAGGGTTTTAGTGTCATGCTATCCTTATGCGTTGTTTGTTGCCTTGGATTTAAAGTACTGCAATGTCTGCAATTTAGACAAATAAGAGAAAACTTTTTGTTTTTCTTTCAAGGTCTGGCCTGAAGTTACTGATCCAGAGAAGTTTGTGTTTGAAGATGTTGCCATTGCTACATATTTGTTGGTTGGTTGAACTATTGATTGATTATTATGCATATTATTTGTTTTTAGAAATCAAATTATTATAGTTTCACCCTCAATATTTACTGAATATCTTTAATATTCAGTAAATTAAAAAATATATTGAAATTAAATATATTTATTAATTTATATTAATTTAATATAAAATTAAATATATATTGTGCATGTTAAACAAATGGACTCATAAACATCTTATTGAATCTTATTACTGAATTCTTATTGACTCAGAGCATATCAGAGAAAAAAAACATTGTCTCTCTATCTCCTGTGCAGATTTTATGGGGTGAAGAGCGTGCTGAAAAGGGAACAACAACCAAACAGTCCTTTGTGGATCTTGGCTGTGGAAATGGCCTCCTAGTTCACATATTAAACAATGAAGGGGTAGGTTAACTAATACATTTGCTGCAGTGTTGAATTGCCAAACCATGTACCATGTTTCATGTCTGTAAATCACCCACACAGGTCCCTCTGTAGAGCTCTGTTAATATTCATCCAGTTTTAAAACCAATGATACAGTGAAGTCTGTGTAAAATAAAATACAATGAGAACCCATCACTATTCTGTAACATTTAATTAGACAAGAGATTAGAAATTTGACTGCTTCCCTCAGGGCTTAAAGGGAGTTATATACAGCCCGTGTCATGTACTCTGTTCTGTTTTGATTAAACGGACTAAGGCCTCAGTTAGTCATTTACTCCTGGGTTTCAGCATCCTGGAAAGGGCATGGACATTCGCAAAAGAAAGATCTGGGACATGTATGGGCCTGGTACTCATCTAGAGGTAAGATATTATTTACCTTTTATTTTATAAGATATATTACCTTTTATTGTTCTTTAATCATTGGTCAGTATGGAAAGTCAATAAAATTGTATATATTATAAATGTGCCATTTTAATATGTACTAGTAGGTAGACCTGGTGTACTCAACAGACGGCCTGCGGGCCGCATCTGGCCCGTCTGCATTAATTTTGTGGCCCGTGTCATGCTGAAGATTAACGTATTTTTATTACAATTTGCGCTCAATATATTAAGCAGTTTGATTTTTTTTTATTTAATGTATGCAATCACATTAGTAAAAGCTGCTCGTTCTCTGCAAGCGCTGTCACTAACGTGCAATTAAACAGCAACACGCCCCAAACAACTTAAAGAGAAGCATTGTCCAACAAAAGAGGACATTTAATAACTTGATTTTACTCCACAACATCAGTCGAGTGTTCGAAATAACTTGTGATCTGTTTAAATTGTGATCGTTTTGTGATCTGATGTGCGCTTTTTGTCATGGAACGAGGCAGAAAATACTGTAATAATGGCTATATCGATTAAAATTGGATTATAAATATACTTTATTATGAAAATACCAGAGATGAGAAGAGCACAGATAATCCATATACTGCAGCGTCGTGTGTTTACGGTCTTCATGTTTGATCAGTAGAGCCCGACCGATTTGGGTTTTTTGGGGCAGATGCCGATATTACGGACTAAAAAAAGACCGATATCGATATATCGGCCGATATTATGTGTAGGCTATATAACAGTACAGTATAGTCCAAGGTTTGTACACACTTCCCATTCGTGTGGCCAAACTTTTGACTGGTACTGTATATAGAATGCAGTATATACATAAACAGAATATACATACATTAACACATTTTTTGCAATGGTAACTCAAATGTGGTGATCAAACACTTGTGTCACTATGTGACCAATAGGCCTATGTAATGGAAGCAGGGTATTTAACAATTTAACAATAAACTTTATTATTCAAAATGAGTCTGACATCAGTGCACTTACCAGTAAACTTCACTTAATAAATAAATAATAATGAATAATATTTTTTCACATTCTGTGTTGTGTATATTCTGGTAATTAAATGAACATGCAGAACATGAGTATTCGTATTTAAAAGTTTTTTGCAGTTTAATATTCACAGACACTAGTGGTACGCTTGGTCTTTGCTCATATTAGGGTTCCCTTTCATAGGTTCACTTCAATGCTGCGATGGCGTCATCGCTATGGGAAATATCTCCGATGTGATGAATGTCTGAAGCCCTTTTACCATTACGCCAATTCATTGGCCAATAGCGCTTAGCACCGCCCCGAGCATATGTCACGTATGCTCATATATGCGTGCTGCGCGTTTCATCAGATTTCAATTCCTTTAGGAAGCGAATTTTCTGTTGCCCGTCGGAAAGAGATTCTTGGTGTTCTAAGCCATCTATTTTATAGAGCAGTTTACTCCTCTAAGGTGGACACAATCAGTTTTCCGATTAGGGCTGGGCGATATGACGATATTATCGTATATCGACGATGTCTCGTAAGTATCGCGATGTCGATGTCAACAGTCAGGTAACAGACGATTATCGACATTATCGGGAAAAAATGACAAAAGATAAACCTAGTAAGTTGCAAAAAAT
>NW_015649997.1:24435-35486 GCF_001515625.1 Sinocyclocheilus rhinocerous
GTATAATTAAAATACGCAAATTCCTTCAGCGCACATTTCAGTGTGCAATATTTTTACAGATTTTGTAAACCGTGTATACAATATAATTGTTTAATTAAGCTGAGATATAGCACTATAAATTCTTAATTCATGGATGAAGACATTAGACTTCTCAGGTCGCCCCTCAACATGCATGCGTTTCGAGTTTTGGCAGCCCAAAACTGAATATTATATTGTGGGCGTTGTATTTTGATTAATAAAATAAAAATGATAAAAATTACAGTTTAAAAATGAAATTTAAATTACCCTGCTTCTAATTAAATAAAGCAGTTATTTTTATTTAGTTAAAAATGGGCCGAAAGTGACCTCTGAACTAGTAGGCTACCAAAAAGGAAAGAAAAGAAAAATTCAGTTTTTGCTCGGAATTTATTTTTAATCCCTGCATGATTTTAGTCATACATGATAAATATCAAATACGTTATAGCTTGACTACAAGTTTAAAAACAACGCTGCAATTGTTATAATTAAGGAAATTAAACTTACCATCATGAAATGTGTCTACACAGGCGATAATGCCAAAAAGAATGAGAAACATCGGAAAATCAGCATATTTTATTCAAGACATTATTATATGACATTAACATGCATTTATCATTCTTACAATCACCGCCAGAATGTCCAACTTCACCATGATGAACTTAAAATTGGGTTCTATTATTTTTCCTCAACAGTTCTCCTCACAAAACGAAATTCATTTCAAACACAAATTTGATAAGAACAGAGTGGAAATTATTAGCAACACCAAAATAACAGCAAAGCTAATGTTTTCTGTTAGTTTAAGCACAAACTAAGAAAAGTAAAACCAAACTTTGTGGCAATAATTAAGACCAAACTGAACATGGTGTGTGTTTATGGTGCATGTCGGCAATGTTGTCTCGGCGGGGGCGGGGCGGGGCGTGTTGGAGGTGGGGCTTAGGTAGACGATATTATCGGATATCGCAATATTTTTTAGATATTTTTGACATATCGCCCAGCCCTATTTCCGATATGCATGGATGCATGTTACACGGACTCACGAGGAAACAGGTAGGAAGACCACTTCGTGGCCTTTATCTATTGTTGTACCCGTGATATCTGTGTTTGTAAGTGTTGCGTTCTGGGCTTGCTCTCTTTCTGAGGAAACGTTCTTCGTTCAACCCCCGCTGTTCCAGTTTTGCGGTTGCCGAGGCGCCGCACGAGCTCGCCGCTTGGGGTGATGGCGATAAGCCCGAGTGTACGGAGAGTGAGCGAATGGAATTAATCCCCTTCTCTCTCACTCTCTTCCACGGACCGCGTGCGTTCATCAGAAGAGCGCCTGGTGAGTCCGGTGGTTTAGTCAGATCTGATTCCCGCTCCGGAAGCTCGTAAATTGTTTTTTTTGGCTGCGAATTAGTTGATGCATACTCTACAGCGGCCTCGAGCTCTCGAGCTCATAGGTGACACACGCTGTAGATATAAGATAGGGGTTAAGGGGCGTGCTTACTGATATAAAATCCCTGTTTGCTCTTCCCTCCCCTGGATCAAGTGTTTCTCGAGTTTATTAAACAACTATTTATTGTTTAAAAATGTGTATATTGTATAAAATTATAGGCACTAATTTTAGGACATTTGTCATGCATTGTTTTTTTTTCGCTTCGAGCTACCAAGCATTAGTTTGCTTGGCTAATTACTATTTCTTTCAGCTCCGATGCTGCATTGAGCTTAAACAAATAAGTGGAAGATCATGTTTCAGAGTATTTCTTATAGCAAGCTTAACAGTGAACAGGCGGTTTTCCCCCATATCTCTCTACCTGCTGCGCTGCACTAATGCAGACAGGTTCATTTTATCGGCCGCTTATGCTTCCGACTCCTGCAGCTGATGTTTTTCGTGCACTATGGTTTTGGCGCTTCGTGCTACCAAGCATTAGTTTGCCCAACTATTTCCTTCAGCTCCGCTGTTGCGTCCAGCTGAAACAAATAAGTTGATGAGCTCATGTATAAGAGTATTTCTTATAGACAAGCCTTCTTATTGAAAGCTATAAGCTGCCATATCACCCTGCAGCCCAAGACTGGTTACCCACTGAAGCTAAGCAGGGTTGAGCCTGGTCAGTACCTGGATGGGAGACCTCCTGGGAAAACAAGCTTGCTGCTCGAAGATGTGTTAGTGAGGCCAGCAGGGGGTGCTCATCCTGTGGTCTGTGTGGGTCCTAACGCCCCAGTGTAGTGACGGGGACACCATACTGACAAAAAGCACCGTCTTTCGGATGAGACGTTAAACCGAGGTCCTGACTCTCTGTGGTCATTAAAAATCCCAGGATGTCCTTCGAAAAAGAGTAGGGGTGTAACCCTGACTTCCTGACCATTGACCTCTGACCATCATGGCCTCCTAACCATCCCCATATCTGCTGATTGGCTTCATCACTCTGTCTCCTCTCCACCAATAAGCTGGTGTGTGGTGGACGTTCTGGTGCAATATGGCTGCTCGTCGCATCATCCAGATAGATGCTGCACACTGGTGGTGGTTGAGGAGATTCCCCCCTGCTATGTAAAGCGCTTTGAGTGCCCAGAAAAGCGCTATATAAATGTAAGGTATTATTATTATAACATAGTGGCTCGGGTTATAGAGTGAGCAGACGGTTTTTCCTATCTCTCTCTACTCGCGGTGCTGCACGAATGCAGGCACGTTCATTTGAATTGGTGCTCACACTTTCAACTCTTGTTTGTGTACCGTTAATAGGTGCAGACTCTGAAGAGCCCTGCAGCAGATGTTTTGTCGTGCACCATGGTCTTGGCGCTTCATGCTACCGAGCGTTGGTCTGCCCGACTAATATAATATTTCTTTCAGCTCCGCTTCTGCGTTGAGCTGAAACATTAAGTGGCAAGCTGTTTTAACATTAAGTCAAGTCAAGTCAAGTCACCTTTATTTATATAGCGCTTTTAACAATACAGATTGTGTCAAAGCAACTGAACAGCATTAATTAGGAAAATAGTGTGTCAATAATGCAAAAATGACAATAGTAAACACTAATTTTTCAGTTAAAGGCAGTTCATCATTGAATTCAGTGATGTCATCATCCAGCTCAGTTCAGTTTAAATAGTATATTTGCAATCAAGTCAACGATATCGCTGGAAATGACGCGCTGAAGATGCGCTGCACTCTTGGTTTTAGAATAATAGCGAACGATCAAATTAATCAGATTAGGCTGATAGATAATATCAGAAATATGGTGGGAATTAAGTTATATTTATCACTTTAAACAACAGAGAGTAATAGAGATTTTACAGAAAAACAAAGCTACACGAAGCTACAATCACAAACCAGCAGCACTGCAAACAGGAAGCAGGAATAACACTGTCCAACAGCGACACCCGCAGGTCAGGAATGCAGCAATAGCAAAAAAAAAAGAAGCAGGCACGTGCATTAATTTTTCTTTCAGCTCTGCTGCTGCTTTGAGCTGGAACAAATCAGTGGGCGAGCTCACATATCTAGAGTAAGTTCCTATGGCAAGCTGCTTTACACCTAATGCCATAGTGACTCGGGCTGCAGAGTGAGCAGGGGTTTTTCCTGTCTCTTCCTACTTATGCACTGCATTAATTAAGGCACGTACATTGATTTGGCGCTTAAGGCCCCGATATACTTCAAACGACCTTTTGAACTTTTTCCTTCGTTTGAGGGCAAAAAGAAGTTCGAAAAGGCTATGCGATGGTATACTGTTTTCGAACATTCCGACACCCCCGCGCGGTTTTAAACGTGTCACGCCGCCTGCGTGTTCCCCCTAAACACAACAACGATGGCGGCTGTGAGAGAAGAACAGTTTCGTAAACATCTGGCAGTAGCATTGATCTATTCAATGGCAAAGAAAAAGAAGTGATGTAGATGGTATGTGCATCCACTTAAAGAAAACAGAAAGAATGATGACGAGTTTGCCCTTTTTATTCAGCAAATGCGGAGCACAGATGAGAAAGTGCATTTTTCATACTTCAGAATGTGCTCCGTGCAGTTTGATGATCTCTTGAAAAGGGTATCGCCATATGTGAAACATGCAAAAATGCACAGGGCACAGATTTACACTACGGAGAGACTGGCCTTGACACTCCGAGTACTAGCTTGTGGGGCCACGCAACAAAGTGTGGCTGAAACATTCAAGATTGGACCGTGCATAGCCTGCAAGATAGTCGTGGAGATGTGTTCTGTCTGGCCTCCGTGGAATGAGAAATGAACCGGGGGGAAAAAAAAAATTGCACGTCAAAGAAGGCGGAGTTCCAGAACACACCCACCGACTGCGTAATCAACACGGACCAGTGGTAGCTCAAAGGTGTTTAGGAGCCAAAACGAACTCCCCCAAAAACTTCGCTTTGGTGAGCTGTTTCGAACTGCCAAAACGAACTTAGTTTCGGCCTGATTTTGTTTGAAGTGACGTCATTTCAGTTCGTTCTTCGATTTCGTTTGAAGCATATCGGGGCCTTTACGCTTCCAACTCTTGTTCATGTGACTGTTTTAGGCACGGACTCCACAGCTGACATTTGTCATTTTTGCTCATACAGATAAGAGTAATGCATCTTTCAAATCTGTAAAGACTCTACGTTTATTTGTGTGCACTCACAATAACAACAAAATGCGCTTTTGTACAATGAAAGCAAACAAGGATGCGCTTTCAGCCATCTCGGTCTGTAAACTTGAGCGCAAAACTCTGTGTATATCTTTGCCTTACAGACATTAAAAAAATATATTTAGAGAGTGAAATGTCTACTTTCAAATTAACCAATTCAAATGGAAAACAAATATTTTTAGATTATGTAATCCGTATGAAACATGCACACAGGCGCGTCCACTACTGCGGAGATGACGAGTCGGTGTCGCCGAGTTTATCTCTTAAACCGAGAACAAAGAAAGCACTAGTTTATCAAATTATTAAAATGTTAATGCAGTCTCCTTACTGTTTTTCACTGACACATTCATAATCATTTGGCTACTTCTGCCGGTGCGCTGTGGCAAACTTTATGCTTGTGCTTGAGCGCTTATTAGGCAATGTAGGCAATTAAAGGCTCATTATAATGATTTAAATAGTTTATTAATAAACGTGCAATTAGTCGACTAATGCTTAAAATGAACGACTACTAGTCGACCAGAAAAATCCTTAGTTGAGGGCAGCCCTACTAATTACTCTGTTCTTTTCAGCTCTGCTGTTGCATTGAGCTGGAACTTTTGCATGAATGTGGGCAAACCTATAAGTGTGTTTGCCTCTCTGTCAGCTGTTATTGCGTTTCAGACTGATTTTGGCCGTTCTCCGCGTGTTAGCTTTAGGAGATCGAGAGGATAGCCCTAAGGCCATTGGTGCAGGGTCTATGTTGACATCCAAGCCCCCATTCTTGTGGTTGGTGCTGGCATGCCTAATTTTAGTATCCATTTCCTGTTTCAGAGGTTTTTCCCGCAACTCCGGTGTCTCAGGGCCTCATGAGTGAGGATTAGGCTGTCGTATGGTTACACCATCCAGCTTTTATCGCGACCACCCGTTTGGGAGTAACGCTGTCACTTTTAGTGTGACTGGTTTGCGTTGATTTGGATTTACGTCACCGAACTTTGTGCTTGGAGTAAGCAATTTCAAGATACTGATGCAGAAGTTCATCCTGTCTCTATCTGAATCAGAGATTAGTTTGTGACCATCGATCTAAGTATGCATACTTCTGCATCCAAATCGTCAAGAGACACAGGAAGTTCATCAGGCTTGCTTTTGGAATAAAGCTTGCCAATACTGTATTCTTCAATTTGAACTGGCTCCTCGAACGCAAGGTGGCCCTGTTGTGGCTCCAGGGTGTCTGAGGTATGAGTTACCTTGACGATTGGCTGATATTAGCTCAATCACACAAACTGTTTGGAGCAGCGTTTCTGGCACTCAAATGGTTCTTACCCCAATTGAGTGGTTGTCACGTTTAGGTCAAGGACGGACAACACGGCTGTGGATTCATACATGCTTTGTCAGAGAGGATTACGCTCTCGAAACTGAGACGATTTCCTGGAGCATCAGTTCTTTCACTTGTGATGTGTATGTGGAGTTTCCGTGTGAGGGCGCCCTCTGGCATCCAGTATGAATGCAAACAGATTGCATATGTTTAGCGCTCAGCGATGTGCACTCCGCCCTTTTTGGGGATTAAATATGAAAAATAATACTACTTTCTAAAGAAATTTGTGAACTATATTTGCTCAAGAATGTTTTGAGTTTTAGCATTTTGAGTTTGTTCAATACTCTGTTTGAGTATGAATGCATTTTTTTTGCATCAATATAGCAAAACAAACTTTTAATCAATTTTTTGTTCCGGATTTTTACTTTTTTTACATTTTTTAATTTCTTTTCATGTTCAGTATTATTTTAAATAGGACAAGGACAAGCAAGACTTAGATAAACTTAGTAATAAACTGCATTTCTAAATCAGTATTAGACAGAGGTAGACAGTATTGATTAATGTATTTTAATCGTCTTTTTGATGAACCAGTATTGATTCCTGAATCCCAAAAATCAATTCCAAGAAGGAGCACACTTTATTATTTATCTTCTTGACCTATTTTCAGGATTACTGCAAGCAGTGTTTCCTCTCATTTATTTTATATTCTAGCCACCTGAGCAAAACATTCCTTATACCAGACCCATAAAGCGTACACACAAAATGTGGTTACATCATGCAGTTGTAATGTATAACTTTAATGTGCTATCTATACTTGATTTGACCCTTGATGTAACTTAATGTTATTAAATCATAGTTTTGAGATCAAGAAGTTAATTTTGAAGTCATAAAATGAAACACGTTAGGTTACCTGAGAAAAACATTCATACACAAGTTTAATTTTTTGTATATAATATAACACAATTTTATATAATATAAGGGATGGACATTTCAAGCAAAAATAATATTCGATGATCGCTGAGAATTAACACAACAATCCATCAATTAGCATAAATCAAATGCTCATAAGGCTAGGACATTTCTATTTCAAAAATGAGCATTATCATTCATAGCAATTAAAAAAAATCAAAACCGTGAATATCCATGAATATCATCTCAAGCAATTATGATTTTAGTCTAGGTCTAAACTAGTGTTGTCAGAAGTACTGACTGCGATACCATTCGATACTGAAATCCATCCATTTCCTGCTAACATTTGAGCACTGTTGAGCAGATTCTTAAACTGCGCTGATTGGTCATTGTGTTCACGCGCTCAACAGATATGACTGTGATCCTTCTATGTGCAGATATATTAGGGATCCGCTGACGGTGACGGATCTGCTGATAGACGCAGCTTTCAAACGCACCCGTGTGCTTCTATGTGAGCGCTCGGTGAAGAGGGTAAAGTGATGATCATTGTAGCCAATCACAGTCATATCTGTTGAGCACAATGACCAATCAGCACTGTTTAGGTCTGGTTCTCAACCCGCGGACGTTTTTTACATTTCAGTACCGAATGGTATCGCGGTCGTTACTTTTGACAACACTAATCTAAACGCGTTAAAACATTGTGAACAGCCTGAATGATGGCACTCAACTATATACAGCGGGTAAAATAAGTATTGAACACGTCACCATTTTTCTCAGTAAATATATTTCTAAATGTGCTGTTGACATTAAATTTTCACCAGATGTCGGTAACAATCCAGATAATCCATACATACAAAGAAAGCAAAACAAATATGTTCAGAAATTAAGTTCTGTGTAATAAAGTGGAATGACACAGGGAAAAAGTATTGAACACATGAAGAAAGGGAGGTGTAAAAAGGCATGGAAAGCCAAGACACCAGGTGAAATCTATCAGTAATTAGAAAGCAATCCCTGCCCCTTGTAAGTGGAAATTAATATTAGTTGGTTCAGTCCCAACTGATGGCCTATAAAAGGTGTCTCATGACCAACGTGTCACATAAGAAACATTTCATGATTGGTAAAAGCAAGAGCTCTCCTAAGACCTTCGCAACCTTATTGTTGCAAAACATACTGATGGCATTGGTTACAGAAGGATTTCTATACTTCTGAATGTTCCAGTGAGCACTGTTGGGGCCATAATCCGGAAGTGGAAAGAACATAATTTCACCATAAACCGGCCACGACCAGGTGCTCCTCGCAAGATTTCTGACAGAGTAGTGAAAAGAATTATCTGAAGAGTTGTCCAAGAGCCAAGGACCACTTGTGGAGAGCTTCAGAAAGACCTGGAATTAGCCTGTACAATTGTTTCAAAGAAAACAAAAACAAAACAAATGCACTCAAACGCTGTGGCCTGTATGCATGCTCACCACGCAAGGCTCTATTACTAAAGAAAAAGCATGTTGAAGCTCGTTTTAAAGTTTGCTGCACAACATTTAGACAAGCCTGTGAAATACTGGGAGAATGTAGTCTGGTCAGATGAGACAAAAAATTTACTCTTTGGATGCCAATAATACACACCATGTTTGGAGGTCAAATGACACTGCACATCACCCCAAAACATCATGGTGTTGCACTGGCAAAATTCATATAATTGAAGGAAGGATGAATGGAAAAATGTAACGAGACATTCTTGATAAAAATCTTCTGCCATCTACCAGGATGAAGATGCAATGAGGGTGGACATTTCAGTGAGACAATGATCCCAAACACACAGCCAAGGAAACTCTGAATTGGTTTCAGAGAAAGAAAGTAAAGCTGCTAGAATGGCCCAGCCAATCACCTGACTTGAATCCAATAGAAAATCTATGGAAAGAATTAAAGATCAGTTCACAGAAGAGGCCCATGGAACCTTCAAGATTTGAAGACTGTTTGTGTGGAAGAATGGGCCAAAAGCACACCTGAGCACTGTATGCGACTAGTTTCTCCATACAGGAGTCATCTTAATTTCTGAACTTATTTGTATTGTTTTCTTTGTATGTATGGACTTGAATCCAATAGAAAATCTATGGAAAGAATTAAAGATCAGTTCACAGAAGAGGCCCATGGAACCTTCAAGATTTGAAGACTGTTTGTGTGGAAGAATGGGCCAAAAGCACACCTGAGCACTGTATGCGACTAATTTCTCCATACAGGAGTCATCTTAATTTCTGAACTAATTTGTATTGTTTTCTTTGTATGTATGGATTACTTGGGTTGTTACCGACATCTGGTGAAAATTTCATGTCATCAGCACCTTTAGAAATATATTTACTGAGAAAAATGGTGACGTGTTCAATACTTATTTTACACGCTGTAATGACAGGTGACTGTGATGTGCGATTCGTTTGTAAGCACTGTCCATGAATCTGTGGTCAGTGCCATTTTTTCCCAGTAAGGGTAAAATCTTTCCGTGGCAGCTGCCGCTCGGCCTGTCACTCGATCTGCCACTGCCATGCACCTGTCATTTGACCCGCCACCTGACTGTGCAGATCCCATTTCTCCAGTCTGGCAGTGATAGTTTTTCTAGACATGACAGTCTCTTACTCGGGCTCTACAAACTCCAAAAGTTTTGTAAACCCCTCTCCTTCAACAAAGCTGATCAGAAGCATATCTTTAGCAATCACCTTAGTGATGAGGTCCATTGTTTGCTCTGCCCATCTACCATCTAACTTGGTTGTCCTAATCATGAAACTAGCCACTGATTTCTGCTGACCTGTGGATGGACCTGCTGGGTGCTTCGCCCTCAAATGACTGCATTGTAGTCACCATATAGTGCTTTTTACAATGCAGATTGTGTCAAAGCAGCTTTACAATATTAAACAGGGAAATGGTGTGTCGAAATATTGTGCCATTCTCCTCTGGCCAGACGAAATCAGCAGTTTAATTCTAGGCTGCAACAAAGTCAGATTGTGCAGAGTACTCATCTGGTTCCTGTGGTCTTGTCCCGATGGCCGTCTAGGTGACGTGGTCTTCGGGGGGGATTTGTCTCTGGGGCTCATCTAGTTGACATGGTCTCCGTTGACATTCAGGGCTGTCGAGGCCGTCTTTAGGTGCTGTTCCACCATCTGGTCTGGATACGGACTAGATCTGGGTCTCTACAGTGACCTCGGAATAAGAAAGAAACAGACTAATATTAGATGCTATTCTTCTAACAATGTAACAAGTACATCGGGTGTTATGGGAAGTGTTCCCGGTTCTGGTTGACCTAATTAATGCAGTCTAACAATCCTTAAACGGATTTGAATTATAGAAATGTTAGTGGGTTATGTGTAAGCCAGGTTAAAGTGATAGGCTTTTAATCTAGATTTAAACTGACAGTGTGTCTGCCTCCTGAACAGTGTTAGATAGGTTGTTCCAGAGTTTGGGAGCTAAATAGGAAAAGGATCTGCCGCCCGCAGTTGATTTTGATATTCTAGGTATTATCAAATGGCCAGAGTTTTGAGATCATAGCGGACATGAAGGACTATAATGCAATAAGAGTTCACTCAAATACCGAGGTGCTAAACCATTCAGGGCTTTATAGGTAATTAGCAAGTTTTGAAAATGTATACGATGTTTGTGCTAAGCTAAGCGTTGTTGCGAACACCAGAAAATCTCTCATTTTCTCTCAGGGCGAATTCCAAACAGAAGAAAGCATCCCTATGCCCTACTCCTTTTGAAGGGCAGAGCCCTTGAAGTGTGTTCTTTGAAGGGTGTAGGGAATTACGGTCTCATATAATTGAAAGTGACGTGACATGTGGCCAAGTATGGTGACCCATACTCGGAATTAGTGCTCATTTATCCCATCCAAAGTGCACACACACACCGTGAACACACACCCGGAGCAGTGGGCAGCCATTTTTTGCTGCGGCGCCCGGGGAGCAGTTGGGGGTTCAGTGCTCAAGGGCACCTCAGTCGTGGTATTGAAGGTGGGAGAGAGCGCTGTACATTCACTCCCCCCTCCTACAATCCCTGCAGGTACGAGACTTGAACCCGCAACCTTTGGGTTACGAGTCCGACTCTCTAACCATTAGGCCACGACTTCCCGTTAACACAGAGTGTGCTCACTTGGCAGAACTCCGCTGTGTGTGCGAGATACAGAGAGCGCGACCAAGTAATGTAGAGACAGAAATGACATGCCGTCATGTAAATAAGATAAATAACATAAGGCTATTTAGTTTGTTTAA
>NW_015649997.1:36849-53226 GCF_001515625.1 Sinocyclocheilus rhinocerous
GCTTTCAGAGCCTCGTTACATTTATTTACCGACCATTATACATGCGCATCAACAGACAAGTGCAAGTCCAATAGATAGTTACCTAGTTCCATTGTCGGACAGCGCGCGAAGGATGCTTTTCAAGATCCTATTCCGCAGATGTCCGACTGGCGACTGCAGCCTCCTTTCGCAATCCCGCTAGCTAAGAAAAGTTTTTAACCTCCCCGTTCGCGTCCACCTCAACAAAAGACCGTCGCTGCTCGAAGACTTCTTTTAAAACAGAAACGAAGAAAAAAAACCAGTTTGAAAGAAAAAGACTGATGCAGCGCGGGAAAAAAAGGCGAGCTAAATCGTCCGCCACATTTCCCAAAGACTTATAAGAAGCTGCAGTGGGTTGTCTTGTCCTTTGAATGATCATGTGAGACTGAAAAGCCGGGTTTTTTTTCACGGAGCCCCTCCTTATATTCAGCTAGACTCGAGTCGCTGTCTGTAGCACATGTCACATCCACTGGTTGCTATAGCGATGCCTCCACATGTTGCCCACAGCGCGCGGGGGACAGGGCCAGCTTGAATGGACGGAGAGCTTGTCACTCATGTGACGTGACATGTGGCCAAGTATGGTGACCCATACTCGGAATTAGTGGTCTGCATTTATCCCATCCAAAGTGCACACACACAGCAGTGAACACACACACACCGTGAACACACACCCGGAGCAGTGGGCAGCCATTTTTTGCTGCGGCGCCCGGGGAGCAGTTGGGGGTTCAGTGCTCAAGGGCACCTCAGTCGTGGTATTGAAGGTGGGAGAGAGCGCTGTACATTCACTCCCCCCTCCTACAATCCCTGCAGGTACGAGACTTGAACCCGCAACCTTTGGGTTACGAGTCCGATTCTCTATCCATTAGGCCACAACTTCCCTCTATATATAATATAGGCGAAGGGAATGACTGACCAAATGTTACCTTGACAGCACTGTGCGTGCGTGCAGCATTCAGCACTCCACCAGTTGTTGCAAATATATATTTCTTCTTATTATTTTATTCAAATATTGACTAATTGTGTCTTATTTACTATTAAGCTTTTTCAAACTAAACTTGCTTAAACTTGCTTACACTACCATCTTAAATAATATTTTTGACGAAAAATATTTTGTATTACATTAAAATAAAAACAAATTTAATTAGCCTATTCTACTTATGTTCGTGTCGATATCAACCACAACTTTGCTTTAAAATGCGTTGCAAGATCTCCTAACTGAAGACCACATGATCACAAACGGAAATCACTTCCGTGAAGTGACCATCGCATGTTCCCTTCGCTATCGGACTTCTGGAAGGGCCCTTCGTGAAGGGATTCAATTGTTCACTTTCGTTTGGAACGTCCCTACAAATGGCGTCCCCTTCCCAAAGTGCCCTTCAAGGGCGCAAAAAAGCCGTTTGGAATTCACCCTCTCTCTGGCTGAGTGAGAGACGGAGCAACTCACACTCTGCAGCCACTTCTTGTTCACACACAGCTTCAACTAATGATGGCAGGGCAAAACAGACCGTTTCGAAAGCGTAATTACGTTTTACCCTACTAGAGTTGATGCTGGAAAGTTATCATATTCAACAAGTAATTTGCATGTGAAAGTAGAAACACATGCAATTCAGATTAAACTTCTGGGTTGATTATAACGTGCACGTTAACCTTCCTCATGAAATGTGTGTGTAGGTCCGACAATAGAGCTCCGGATGTCACGTGACCCATTCTGTTTACACCACCATGCTGGCAGGCAGGGACAGCCGGGAGCGAATATGAAATGCAGCATAGCTATATCACTGTGAGTACAGTAGATATCATAAATGTCATGAAATCTTACCCGTTTAATCCCAAATTTTGTGTAGGTTAGCATGTTTTATTGCAGTGAACCATTTTAGTCGTCTATCGGGATCCTTAGGAATACAATAAAATGATTTCCCCTTTGCTTTATGGGACAATTGCGTATGTATATATATATATACAGTGGTGTGAAAAAGTTTTTGCCCCCTTCCTGTTTTTTTTTAATTGTTTGCATATTTGTCACACT
This sequence comes from Sinocyclocheilus rhinocerous, assembly GCF_001515625.1. Classification (NCBI taxonomy): domain Eukaryota; kingdom Metazoa; phylum Chordata; class Actinopteri; order Cypriniformes; family Cyprinidae; genus Sinocyclocheilus; species Sinocyclocheilus rhinocerous. The sequence goes on from NW_015649997.1 coordinate 38,894, forward strand.
TAAAAGATTCAGATCATCAAACACATTTTGATATTACACAAAGATAACCTGAGTAAATACAAACAAACTAATAATGTCTCCCAAGGGTAACATGCAAAGCATGAAAAGTAACGGTCCTAGTACTGAGCCATGAGGTACTCCATATTGCACTTGTGATTGGTATGATACCTCTTCATTCACTGCCACGAATCTGTATATATATATATATATGAAAATGCGTATTTTTGAATTAAAGATAACTTATAGATTTAATATGGGCTGCTTTTGGTGCTTGACACTTTTTGTATTGGTTATTATCATGTGTTTTACGAATAAGATAGACTACAAGGTTAAGAAGCTTACTTAAATGTTTTTTCTCTATTTTGCAATAAAAGATGGCTTCCGTCGGTTCGTTTAGCCGGTTCGGTTGGGCTCGGGCGCGGTACGCATGCAGTGTGAGCGTTATAATTAACACCTCTGTTTTTTCAAAATTTAACAGTAAAATTACTAGTCATCCAGTTTTTTATATCAGCTGTGCATTCTGTTAGTTTTGTCAATTGGTATGTTTCGTTGGGACGCAAAGAAATATAAAGCTGAGTATCATCAGCATAACAGTGAAAGCTAGCACCATGTTTCCTAATAATGTCTCCCAAGGGTAACATGCAAAGCATGAAAAGTAACGGTCCTAGTACTGAGCCATGAGGTACTCCATATTGCACTTGTGATTGGTATGATACCTCTTCATTCACTGCCACGAATTGATGGTGGTCTGATACGTATGATCTGAACAGTGCCATTGCACTTTCTCTAATGCCAACATAATTTTCTAGTCTATTCCAAAGAATGTTGTGGTCGATAGTGTCAAACGCAGCGCTAAGATCCACTAGCACTAGTCAAGTCAAGTCAAGTCAAGTTTATTTGTACAGCGCTTTTCACGATACAAATCATTGCAAAGCAACTTTACAGCAAATTAAGTTTCTACAATATTTAGTGGTAGCTTATCAGTGGTGACTGTCAATTAATGTACATATGGCAGAAATGTATGGATCTAACATGTTGGTTTAGATGATTTAACAATTTTATATAATTCGTCCTCTCCTATAGAAGAAGATGAGTGGAATTGTTGATCATGGGATCAATAGTGCACTATCTGATGTGATACTGTGACTGACGGCTGCATGGTTACAAAATTATCTCTAATAGTATCGATCTTGGAAGTAAAGTAGTTCATAAAATCATTACTACTGTGCTGTTGGAAATGTGAACGGAGATGCAATTGACAAGCTAACCGGCTAACGGAATGCTAACGCACAGCGCTAGCGGTTTAGAATGAAAGATTAAAGGTGAAAGATGTCAAATTAGTTTGGTAGATATATGGTGAAATATGGTGAGAATTAAATTATACTTTAGCGGTTTAAACAACATTAAGATCATTAGTAAGATAGAGATTCCAATAGAAAAACAAAGCTACACGGAGCTACAAACGCAAACCACTCAGCAGCATGGCAGACAGGAACAGGAATCGATCTCCAGGGGGAGCAGGAAGCGATCTCCAGGGAACTAGTTGTGGTGAAGTATTGGGTTGTAGTGGTTGACCTATGATAAGCAAGCTTCGCATGGCTTAGTTTGCACTGCACTGCACTTCATTTTCATGAATTGTATTATAAGAGCTCCACACAGAACTCTCATTTGACATTGTGCCAAGATACCATAACCGTTAATATATGGCATTCAAGAGTGCGCGTGAGACGATGTGTCCTTCTGTTGTCTTTTACAGCTTTTAGGTGCGTTATTGGCAGCACACCCTCTGGTTTTGTTGTGTTGAATGCCTCACCATCACATTCAACACTGAAAACATGGGGATTTTTTTTTTGACAATAATCGCACAAACTACTGTATTTAATATTCTGTAATTAAATCAACTAATCGAATAATCAAAAATTGTGACCCATCCCTACCAGTTACACTGAGATGATTTGGGACAACCATAATACAGCGAAGATCAAAATTATAGAACAACCTGCAATTTCCTAAATTTCAAGGTCACTGCTTAGTTCTATTTGAAGTTATCCTAACAGGAGTAAAAGAACAGTTTTTAAAGCATATTTCATAAGTTAAATATATTCTGAAGCAAAGTATAAAAAGCTTAAATGAGATATTTGTAAAAGAACAATGATCAAAATAAGAGAACACTTTCAGATACCTCCCAGCTTTTAGTTTTAATCTGGCACATGGTGCTAATTTCCTTAATTATATGACAAACCCTGTTTAACTGGCAGCCTAACTTTCCAGTTTTCACTGACTTTGTAAGATGGTAAGATCAGGGCTGGGCGATATAGCTAAAAAAATTATCAACGATATAATGTTTCATATCGTTCGGTATCGATAATTATTGACATTTTTTATAACCTTTTGTAAAACAAAGAGCAATAGAATAAAAAAAAAAAATTTAACCACTGTATTTTTAAATTAATCCAATTTATTGAGACAAATACAATTTTTAACAAACAAATTTAATAACAAAACAGCATAATGTATTTATGCATTGCTTAATTCAAAGAGCCGAATCGCCCATCACGGAGATTGCATTTAAAAACATGTGAGATGCAGTGAAAAGGAATAAACCTCCACAAGTTCGCGACGTGTTTTCTACATAACACAGCAGCGGCGCATCTCGTGGGCTAGACTAACAAAACATTAAAATGCAACAACGTCACTTACATCATCACAGCATCACAGCATGTCTCGGCATACAGTGTCTGAACATTTAAGAGAATTTGGTCTGAAAACCGACTCTGCAGTGACCAAACCTCTCATCAGTAGAAATAATCAAAAGGCTAGACTAACCTTTGCTGAGAAGCATGTTTTGTAGACAGAAGAAAACTGGTCCTAAGTTCACTTCAGTGATGAAAGCAAGTTTAATTTATTTGGGTCAGATGTCAAACATTATGTTCATCGTCAAACTGGGGAAAGACTGAATCCCAAGTGTGTAAAGAAGTCAGGTGGTGGAGGAAGTGTTTGGGGGATGTTTTCTGCAGCAGGAGTTGGGCCTCGTATACAGCTACATGTGAGTGCAAAAGTTTATCAGAACCTTCTGCAGCAACATGCGGTTCCTTCCCTGCATCCAGCAATTTTCATGCAGTTCAGTGTCGCATAGCAAACCGGGTAAAGCAGTTCTTTGAACCTGAAAACGTTGAAATAATGAAATGGTCAGCCCAGAGTACTGATCAAAACCCAACTGAAAATCTCTGGAAAATCCTTGGTGACAAAGTTATACACTAGTCACTGAACTGTGGAAGAAGAGTGGACCAAGATCCCACCAGAGCAGTGTGAGAGACTTGTGATGTCTTGTGGCCACAGATGTGCTGAAGTCATTCAAAGCGCAAGGGCCTGTACACTTCCTATGAATTTTTGGCTGCTGTAACCTTGTTCAGAAATGTTAGTTGTAATCTTTCTTCGTGCTACAGTCATTGCTGTTCTTTAATTTTGGTCACTGTTTTCCACAATATAAAGGGTTTTTATGGGAGTGCCTTGGTTATTTTGTAAAACACCGTTCTGCTAGCATGGTATGGCCACAACTAAAATTTCTTCAAATTTTGAACGATAAAGATTTCATTATTTCTGTGAGGAAAAAAAAAACATAACAAAAAAAAAATAATCAAGTGTTCATAAATTGTTCATGAATTTTGATCACTATATATTTTGATATGCTTAACTATACTACACTGAACAAAATTATAAACGCAACACTTTTGTTTTTGCCCCCATTTTTCATGAGCTGAACTCAAAGATCTAAGACTTTTTCTATGTACACAAAATGCCTATTTCTCTCAAATATTGTTCACAAATCTGTCTAAATCTGTGTTAGTGAGCACTTCTCCTTTGCCGAGATAATCCATCCACCTCACAGGTGTGGCATAGCAAGATGCTGATTAGCTTTAGTATTGCAATACCATGCAGTATTCTGTTAATTCATAATTCCAATCTACAGAAAGAACCAAATGTTCATAAATACATTTCTGTCATGACACCTCTCAGAGTGATTTGTACATGACAATGTATTTGGTTTTGGTGGAGAGCAGTATTTGAATGTTGAGCAGCCAGCTCATTGGCTACCGATACAGGAGAAAACCAATCAGCTATGACGTGATGATGATGCCATTGTCATACTGAGTTAGATCTATCAGACTCCGCCATCTAGAGTTTCATGCCAGAACTTTGTATTTCTGTCATGACAACTCTCGGAGTGATTTGCATATTTTCAATTTTGAGATTCGAATGTTCGTTTTTTTTTTTCTCGAACACCTGGCATTCCCTGCGAAGCGGTTCTCATTCGCGCTTGAATATGAATCGCCCATGAGTGAAAGTCATGAACGTCATGATTCAGTTCATCTGGAAGAGAAGACAAAAATGCCGAAGACCTCAGTACGTCATAAATAGAACGCAGCAGCAGTTTACTGTCGGGAATTTGTCGCGCCACGCGCGCCGCATCCAGTGTAGACAGCATAATAGGTTCTATTGTATTTTGTCGCAGCGTCCGGTGTAGACACGTGTTGAGAGAAGAGTATGTTCAGCCCCCTCCCTCTGAAGCTTCGAATATTCGGTGTTGATTACTACTGAAGCTTCAAAGCTCAAAAAATGGTATTCGGACCAGCCCTAGCTGCTGTGAGCATGTAAGAAATACTGCTGCTGCACATATAACATGAATAACCCTCCCAAAGCAGGAGACACAGAAATGAACAGTACAAGCTAATATGTGCAGGTCGCTGAGTATAAGAATATTACTGCATCAGTGCACATACATGCATCCACACACATGAATATTAACAGACAGGATAGACAAGACACCCCCCACAAAGCAGATCTATCGCCAAGACATATGTACTGCTGCTGCTCCGAAGAGCCATTTGAACTGCATGTATTACCGTATGGCTATGTGTGCCTAGGCTTAACACTAGTGGCCTTTGACTATGTGAGCCTTGGCTATCACGCCGACTAGCTTAACAGTATTGGCCTATGACTATGTGAGCCTGGGCTACCACGCCGACCGGCTTAACTCTAATCAGATGCACACTATAGGGCGGTTTCCCGGACCGAGATTAAGCCTAGTCCTAGACTAAAATGGCCTTTTAAACCAGATTAACAAAAATCTGCTTCCTCTGTCATGGTCTTCATTGGCTTCCAGTAATGTATAGAATTGATTTTAAAATTCTACTGTTTGTTTTTAAATCTCTTCACAATCTGGCCCCACTGTACTTAACCGAGTTGTTACAGCCTCATACTTTGTGGAGATCGCTCAGATCTACTCATTCTGACTTGCTGCATGTTCCTAGGACAAGGCTAAAAACGAGAGGTGACCGTGCCTTTTCTGTTGTCGGCCCAAAACTTTGGAATAGTCTCCCCTCTCACATCAGAACTGCCCCAACCTTGTCTGTTTTTAAATCCACTCCTATTTATTTTCGTTGGCGTTCGATATCCCATGACAAACTGTCTTTGACTTTGTTCTCAGGAACGCCACACATTATTACAGCTTGTGTATATTCTGTGTATATTTAATGTGTTATTTTGTTTTACAACTGTTTTAATTTGCCTATTGTTGTTATAGTGTTGTAAAGCACTTTGGTCAACTCCGGTTGTTTTTAAACTGTGCTATATAAATAAAATTGTATTGTGTATTATATTGTTTTAAATAGTCTTAGACTTAGTCAAGTCCAGAATTTAATAGGCTGATTTCCTGGAGGAAGACTAGAGCTACTTCAGGACTAAATTGAGACTTAAATTAAACCTACCTGGAGGCAGGTTTTTACTTCAGATTAACATTGTGTTTCCAGTATTTTTATATCAAAATTATTGGCACCCTTGGTAGATATGAATAAACTGTGAAAATAAATCTGCACTGTTAATCATTTTGATCTTTTATAAAAAAAAAATAAAAATCACAAAACCCTAAACTTTCACTGAAGTAAAATGAAAGGGAATGGAAATCCCTTTTATTCAATACTTTTTGCAACCTCCTTTTGCCAATTTAGCAGATATGAGTCTCTCCTATAATGCCTGATGAGTTTTGAGAACACCTGACAAGAGATCAGAGACCATTCCTTCAGTTTTCTAGGGTTCAGGTCAGAGGACGGCCATGGCAGAACCTTCGTTTTGTTCTCAGTGACCCATTTTTGTGTTGGTTTTGGATCATTGTTCTGTTGGAAGATCCAACTGTGGCTCTATTATAAGGCTTTCTGACCCCAAGACTCAACTGTTTTCTGCAATTCTCCAGCTTTGATCCTTGGAGAGTCTTTGACCACTCAAACTATCTTCCTCACGTTGCATTTAGATAATATAGACAGACAATATACTGCAGTGTTTCCCATGTGATTTTGTGAGACTTGTGGCGGCAGGTGACGTCACATTAATTCGCATATTTATGACGTCATTGCAGACAAGTTTTGGCACTTCAGATCTATTCTACTCTCTAAACTGTCACATACTGTAATACAATACAATAGCAATAGCCTATTACCACGTTAACCAGGAGTAACCATACCCCTTAAATCCTGATTTATAATCGCGACATCTGATAAAATAAACATACATCTACACTAAAGAGTTGCTGTATGCGGTGGTTTTGGCTATATTACTTTTGTCTCATGCAGCGCTGTCTGCATCTGAGTAACAAAATATGTTCATATTTCATATTTAGTCCAAACAGTCCGTAAGCGACAGTTGCTTGTAAACTGTTTTGTACTAATTTACTGACGAGTTTGCTGCGGTACGGGCAACTGAATGCGCTGCTTCTCTGCCGCTCACTGCACAGAACAGATGCCGTACTGGCTCCCTATTAAACATTGTATACATTTTAAAACCTTGATAACTACTTTTCCCCTGAATAGTTTAGCTCCTCAGTACTTGAGTGAGCTCTTATTACATTATAGTCTTTCACGTCCGCTGCGTTCTCAAAACTCTGGCCATTTGATAATACCTAGAATATAAAAATCAACTGCGGGCGGCAGATCCTTTTCCTATTTAGCACCCAAATTCTGGAACAATCTACCTAACATTGTTCAGGGAGGCAGACACATTCTGTCAGTTTAAATCTAGGTTAGAGTGTCATGAAACCCTAAAACGCATTTTTTGAGATGTAAACATATATGAACAGGTTGCACATCAGTGAAAAGAACAATAGCAATCATTATGTCTATTATTAAGGGAAAAGTGGTTATTTTTTCATTTTTTGGAGCAATTTCGTTCTTCTAGGTTCAAAAAGAAAAGTTGAACCTACGTCACGAAAAGTGATTTATATGTGTTAATTCGGAGTGGCAATTGGCGGCCGTGGCTGGAGAGTACGCGTCTGCGTCATCAGTTTTCCGAGCTTTTCTCAGTATTATTCATGAGAATGAATTCTTATGATCCAATCACTGCGCTGTATTATGCATGAGGTTATCTTACAGCAGAGAATTCAAATCTGATGAACAATCTTCCGCGCTGTCAGTTCATCTCTGTACACATAACCGTAACAATATTTAATATGTAACAACACGTGGAGCCCGCATGAGAGAGCAGGTTCTGCGTGGAACGATCGGATCATAGTTTATATCCGGACCGGAGCAAACGGGTTTCATTCATATTTTATATTCTCTCATGCTCCAAACATGAACCAGCACCATTTACGCGCACATATCATGTCTTCTTCAAATGAAATATGCACGAATAAGGGCGCTGATACAGTGTTGTAGGTCTGTGTTTTATTGGTTGTTTTCTCCCCTCTTCCCACCCTCTGCACTCCCACTTTTCCACAGTTTTACACACCCATTTCTGGAGTCTTTTTCAGATCTAAGGTGTGAAAGACCAGTGCTGAAACGGGGGTTTCATGACACTTTAAAGACCCATCTCTTTAACCTGGCATACACATAATGCATTTCTATTATTCAAATCCGTTAAAGGATTTTTAGGCTGCATTAATTAGGTCAACCAGAACTGGGAACACTTCCCATAACACCCGATGTACTTGCTACATCGTAAGAGGAATGGCATCTATGCTAATATTAGTCTGTTCTATTCTTATTCCGAGGTCATTGTAGCCACCCAGACCCAGTCTGTATCCAGATCAGATGGTCACTGCAGCCACCCAGATCCAGTCTGTATCCAGTCCATATGGTGGATCAGCACATAGAGATGACCTCTACATCCCTGAATGTCAGCGGAGACCATGACAACTAGATGAGCCCCAGATACAGATCCCCAGTGAAGACCTCGTCTGCTGGATAGCCATAGGGACAAGACCACGGGAACCAGATGACTCCTCTGTACAATCTGTCTTTGCTATAGCCTGGAATCAAACTGCTGGTTTCGTCTGGCCAGAGGTGAACTGGTCTCCCATCTGAGCCTGGTTTCTCCAAAAAAATGTTCCCCATTTCTGTCACTGATGGAGTATTGGTTCTTTGCCGCTGTCGCCTCTTGCTTGCTTAGTTGGGGACACTTAACTCTTTCCCCACCATTGACGAGTTATCTAGTCTTTTACAAGAAAACGCTTCCCCGCCAAAGACTAGTTTACGGCTTTTCGTGTTTTCACTGTTATATACTCGGGGGCGCTATTACACATCTTCTGAACGAGTACAAAACCTCCCGAACAAAAAACACACGTGAACAGGACGGAGAAACTAGCGAGTGGGGGCGTGTTAGAACGAGCCGTTTTAGGGGGGCGTGGCAGAGTCTTAACTTTGATAAAGAATATCTCTTTGGTTTTGAGACTTTAGTCTTTGCAACTTCAGGGATCTTATCTATGCACAATCAGCTTGTAACACTCCAAAGAGAAAGGAAAACTTGAAATCGCATCATATGACCCCTTTAAAAGTAGAGGGTATTCTGAGTTATTTTGGTGTATTACATGTTCAAATATGCATACAGCAAAATATACAGGAGGCCATAAAATTTTAATGAAAATCATCAAAATTGCTGGCGATGGCTGGCAACTTTTTTCAAAAATGCTGGCGGGGAAAGAGTTAATTTCCAGCGATATCATCAACTTGATTGCACAGATACTATTTGAGTTGAACTGAGCTGGATGATGACATCACTGAATCATCGATGAACTGACTTGAATTGAAAATTTAGTGTTTACTGTAGTCCTTTTTGCATTATTACACAATGTTTTCCTATTTAATACTGTAAAGTTGCTTTGACACAATCTGTATTGTAAAAGTGCTATATAAATAAAGGTGACTTGACTTGACAGTCACTTTTCCAGGTAAAGTCAGTTCAGTTCATTGAAGATTCAGTGATGTCATCATTAGGGCTGGGTTTTGACACAAATTTCACGATTCGATTCTCATTCACGAGCTTGCGATTCGATGTGATTCCCGATTCGATTCCATATAGATTATTTTGGATACATATCAGGTACAGTACATGCCAAATTTTCTAAAGGAAAAAAAAATCTCTCAACTAATGCTGTAAAATATACATGAGAGTCAGGTTGGTACTACATTACTATAATATTGAAGGTTAAAATTGACTCATTTGTTGTACAACTGCTAAAATTACACTAAATGAAGTTTTTAAAATATTTCTACTTCAATTCGCTTTTTTTATATAAACATTTAAATGATGGCTGTCATAAAACTTGATAGATTTATTCAAACATAAATGAAACATTGAAGAACAGTAAAAATTATAATGCATATGTTATATGGTGCATATATTTAGCAAAATGCCCCTCTCTGCAGTTTATTTTTCTTGCTGATTAATGAGTTTATAAGTTACCATTATGTTTTTTGAGGTAAATGTGACGTTATATTGATGTCTTTGCGCGGCTGAAACACTGATTGAGCGATTGATTACATGAGACAGGATACGGATTGTAAAGTTATACTCTTTCTTTTAACTTACCTTCGGATGTTTACTAATGTTTATTTTGTGCTGAAACTGGTATTAATGTGGAGTAAATTATCGTTTCACGTGCGCTATGTGCTGCCGGGTATGTTGAACTGAGGCGCTACAGCGATCTGTCACTCCACGTTAAACAGTGCCAAAACGGCATTTATTGTTTGAATACTGCAATACAATGGACATAATTTGAAATCTGGGACTTTATTTCATATTAAAAGTACCCAAGCACAATGCTTATTGCGATTTATTTGATGGGAGGTGCCCTTCAATGTTGCGTCTATTAACTGAAAACAGGCTAGACTCATCGATTCTTGGGATTTAAGAATCGATATCGTTCCGTAAAAATGAGAATCGATTAAAATCGAGATATCGATATTTTTTACCCAGCCCTAGTCATCATCCAGTTCAGCTCTTTTCCAATAGTGTCTATGCAATCAGTCAAGTGTCCCCAACTAAGCAAGCTAAAGGTGACAGTGGCAAGGAACCAAAACTCCATGGGTGACAGAAATGGAGAAAAAACCTTGGGAAAAACCAGGCCCAGCCGGGGAGAGGGGTCTAGTTCTCTTCTGGCCAGAAGACACCAGCATGGCATGGTTTAATTCCAGGCTGCAACACAGGTCAGATTGTGCAGTGGACTTGTCTGTTTCCCATAATCTTGTGCTGATAGTCGTCAAGGTGACGAGGTCCTTGCAGGGATCTGTCTCTGCTGACATTCAGGGCTGTAGAGGTCGTCTCTAGGTGCTGGTCCACCATCTGATCTGGATACGGACTGGATATGGCTGACCTTGGATGCCATTCTTCTTATGTTGTAGCGTTTTCCGGTTGACCTAATTAATGCAGCCTAGAAATCCTTTAACGGATTTTAATTGAATGTGATTTGAATTGAATGTGATTGAAAATAGAAATGTGATAGTATATTAAGTATATGCCAAGTTAAAGAGATGGGTCTTTAACCTGGCAGGAGAGTAGACAAACATCAGTGGACTTGAACTTGAAAAATGGTGTTTATTGATGTCTTTCCACGTTGAAACAAGATACCCTCAGATATTCATGTTTATTTAATGCTGTAACTAGTAAAGAAGAAGAGATGATCGGTTCATGAGCTGCTTGAACTGAGGCACTACAGTGATTTGTCACAACACATTAAAGAGCCACAAAATGGTAAATATTGTTTGAATTTATTAAAAAATGACAATTTTAAAGCTGAGACTTTTTTTTGTCAAAAGTAACCTGCTCTGTCTGTCGGTGCTTTGTCAGTTTCCTCTTTGCTCCGTGATGTATTTTTTTTACTGCGTGAGATCATGATGTGTGGCGTGAGAGTGCCATGGCTTGTCGGACATAGCAACAGTAATGAAGGGGGTGAGTCTTTGGGAAGGGTCAATTCTGCATTAAAACTGTTCAGTTGAATAACCGTTCTATATTAATGTGCTGCTTTAACATACATCACTGGCACACAGAATCCAGAAACATTCAGGAGTTAATTCACGCTGCCCCGTGACTTTATTATTTCTACATACATGAACATGACAAAAATTAAGTATTTTATTTTACCTGTATCTTTTGTAACAGTGATCGCTTTGTATAAATGCGTCTGCTAAATGACTAAATGATAGGTCGCTTATGAAAGATTCAATCATTGCATTTGTTATCAGACTCACAATGTGAACGAACCATTCATGTTTCTCATAATTTACATTTGGCTGCATTATGATTTCCTTGTTCTGAATATGATAAAGAATATTGTGAATGTTGATGTGTTTAGAGAACGTAGCTATTGAAAATGTAACATTTTAACTCCATTTACTAATGTGAACAGAATTACTTTGAGAAAGAAGATCAAGATCAGTAAAATTATTTGATTTGAATTACTGCTGCATTACAAGTAAAGTTACAACGACAGCAATAAACTGAAGAAATTCATGGAAATTACTTGTTTTGAGTGCAGCAAATGCAAAAAGAATGTATAAAGAGAAAATGAGCACTTATCTGAAAATTTTACATGCTGGTAGTTCTTTGATCACTCTGTAACTATGACACACATTTGCAGAGCGAGTCAGTGAATGAGACAATGTTGTCTTGTTTATGGTGTATTACAGTGACAGCTCTATATATCTGAACTTAAGGGGTCGTACCATAAATATTTAAAAATGTTTCACTCTTTCTCCTCATCTTCGTCCTTATCGCCTGCTCACAAATTCACTGGCTTTCGCGGCTCATCAATATATAAATGAATGCATAAACGCTTACTTCAGTTGCCGCCATGTTTACTTCCGTATGACACTGCACTTCATGCCATCTTGTTATCGTTCTTTTGTGAATGCAGGTCAGTTCAGGACCTTCATTTGTTCACACTGGAATTTGATATTGGCCACACGTAAACAATCATGACAATAGAAAAAATGTCAGCACACCTAGGATACCAAAATGCAAAAATATAATAAATGGACTATCACAATTTATCACATTTAAAAATGATAATATGAACAGCCATATGATAAATCAGATCTGAGAAAAAAAAATGGAAATGAGCACTAATGCTTGCAGTATGAACGTAGCCTTAGTTTTAGGCACTAGTCAAGGACTTTTACTTTGGCAGTATGAGAACACTCCTAATGGGCTGTTCAATCATTTGGAATTAATGCGAATTGGAGGGAATTGTTCAATTGTGGCCCCTTTTTGTTTCAAGGCATGCAAGGGAGCTGCTCTCTTAGCAAAAACAGGGATGAATTGCTGATATCATCATGCTAGACCAAGAAATATCTGCACATCTTTGAATGACTGAGGTGTAAGGAACTCACTCCCAGCTCTAACTTTTTCAGGACCTTTAGTTGACACCACATGCCGCAAGAATATGAGTGATCTCTGGACTAGGTTACATTTCTTGAGGTTATGCATTAAACCTGCTTTTTGGAGACAGCTAAAGACTTGTGATAGGTGTTCCAGGTGCTTCTCCCTTGGAATATGCAATGATGTCATCTATATAAATTAAACGGCACTCCCCTTTTAGGTCTTTCAGCACAATCTCTATCAACCTATGGAAAGAGGCAGCAGCGGTTTTCAGGCCAAAAGGAAGACAAAGAAATTCTTAAAGCCATGAAGATTTAACAAATGCTGTCTTGGGAATACTGCATGGCTCTATATCCACCTGCCAGTATCCACTTTTCAGTTCCAGAGTACTGAACACTGTAGCTCCATGCAGTGATTTTAGGATGTCTTAGCATTTAGACCCCTGTAGTCAACACAGAATCTTGTACTTCCTTCCTTCTTTGGTAACTAGCACTACACAAGAAGTTCAAGGAGAAACAGATGAATGAATAATACCTTTAGCCAGCATCTCTTGAACTTCATGATCTATAATTTGTTGTCTTTCCTTTGAAACACGATATGGCCTTTTCCTGATGGGAACTTCATTATGTGTGATGATGGAATGCTTCACAATCTTAGTTTGTCCGATGGCTGCGGTGCATGTTCGGCCATTCTCACATGACCCCTTGCAACAAAACCTTGTAATCGTTGGTAGTGTCAGTGGATCAATTAATTAGTCTCTATTGTGTCTGGAGGAAAAGGTATAGGTAGAAGTTAAATGAGGTAGGCAAAATGCTTCTTTGGTAATGAATGGATAGACTTGATCTTTTCCACCTGAAACTGTGGGCAGGATATACTGAGCTCGGCAAATTATCCATTCCCAAAATTAGACAGAAAGTTAGATCAGATTCCTTTATTACATCCAAGGTGACTGGGAACTTTTGTCCATATACAGTGGTGCTTGAAAGTTTGTGAACCCTTTAGAATTGTCTATATTTCTGCATAAATATAACCCAAAAATCATCAGATTTTCATGCAAGTCCTGAAAGTTGACAGAGAACCTCATCAAATAAATGAGATGAAAATATATACATTGTCATTTATTTATTCAGGAAAATTATCCAATATTACATACCTGTGAGCGGCAAAATATATGAATCTCTAGGATTAGCTTTTAATTTGAAGGTGAAATTAGAGTCCATCTGTTCAGAGGTGTTTTTAATCAGTGAGATGACTATCAGGTGTCAGTGTGTGCCCTGTTTTATTTGAAGAACAGGGATCTATCAAAGTTTGATCATGTTTGTGGGAGTGTATCATTGCACAAACAAATGAGATCTCTGAGGACCTCAGAAAAAGAGTTGGTGTTGCTCATCAGGCTAGAAAAGGTTTCAAAGCCATCTCTAAAGAGTTTGGTCCACGGTAATACAGATTGAGTAAGAATGGAGGAAATTCAAGACCACTGTTACCCTCCCCAGGGGTGGTCCACCAACAAAGAGCACTCTAAAAGCAAGATGTGTAAAAGTCCACTAGGTTTCAAAGGACTGCAGGCTAACTTCTAAGCAACTAAAGGCCTTTCTCACATTGGCTAATGTTAATGTTTATGAGCCCATCATCAGGAGAACACTGAGCAACCATGGTGTCCATGGCAGAGTCGCAAGAAGAAAGCCACT
>NW_015649997.1:53409-54403 GCF_001515625.1 Sinocyclocheilus rhinocerous
ATCAGGTGTCAGTGTGTGCCCTGTTTTATTTAAAGAACAGGGATCTATCAAAGTTTGGTCATGTTTGTGGAAGTGTATCATGGCACGAACAAATGAGATCTCTGAGGACCTCAGAAAAAGAGTTGGTGTTGCTCATCAGGCTAGAAAAGGTTTCAAAGCCATCTCTAAAGAGTTTGGTCCACGGTCAGACAGATTGTGTACAAATGGAGGAAATTCAAGACCACTGTTACCCTCCCCAGGAGTGGTCCACCAACAAAGAGCACTCTAAAAGCAAGATGTGTAAAAGTCCACTAGGTTTCAAAGGACTGCAAGCTAAGTTCTAAGCAACTAAAGCAACTACATGACCCTGGCACATTTTGTTACATTTATATAGGCACGTATTGCTGTGTTTTTATTACATTGCTTGAGGTACGTATTGTGGTGGTTCATATGGTTCACGGTTCTATCGTGTTGGAAGTATCCCCTACACCAAACCCAACCCTAAACCTACCCGATAGTGTTAACAAATGCAAAACTGGTATAAAATGGGTTTGTTGATGCAACTGTGCTCTTTGAACTTATTTTCTAACTGTTTTGTGGAACCGTAGTTTCATGGAATTAGTACTTGAACTCTTCACCTCTCAAGTAGAACTCCATACTGCGTGAGCTACCGAACAAACCTACTGAATATAAAAACCCATACATATGAAGCTGGATATGTGATGCTAACGTTCAAAAGTATCAATTTTCAAATGTCGCAGCGTGTTAAAAACGTTTGGAATTCATAACATGATATTCAAGTAATTGTGCAAAAATTAGGCTTTATTAACTGAAACTGTGGACCTGCAAATCATACTTTGTGTGAAAAGGAATAAAAGTTGTCTGAGTTTTACTGCCTCTAGTGTTTAGTGTTTTCAACTGGAAACTGCAGCAATTCCTATGTATAGGTAAGTTTTTTTTGTTTTTTTTCAGTTTTGCAGAAATGTATTTAGAGGCACGTATTTCCAATGAGCCT
>NW_015649997.1:54517-57994 GCF_001515625.1 Sinocyclocheilus rhinocerous
AAGTAATTGTGCGAAAATTAGGCTTTATTAACTGAAACTGTGGACCTGCAAATCATACTTTGTGTGAAAAGGAATAAAAGTTGTCTGAGTTTTACTGCCTCTAGTGTTTAGTGTTTTCAACTGGAAACTGCAGCAATTCCTATGTATAGGTAAGTTTTTTTTGTTTTTTTTCAGTTTTGCAGAAATGTATTTAGAGGCACGTATTTCCAATGAGCCTTTGTTGGTAAGCATCACCATCTCCTGGTTACCCAGCTGGGTAACACATGGCTTGGACTGCATAGCATTAGTACTTGCCTTTGGTGACCAGGTAGATGGACACTGTACGGTCTGATTCTTTTGAGGTTCAAGCGCGTAGCGCTGAAACCCTATTGTATTTGTTACAGTGGCCAAGGATCAGCATTCTCCACCTAAAACTGATTGGGCAGACCAAACCGTAAGTCTTAGAGAATTGAAAGGAGGTGGTCTGAGTTCGGTTCGTTTGTGGATCTGTTTGTGGTTTGATTTCCTCGTGGTTTGTGAAAGCAATGAGGTCTCGGTACACTTTGTATGGTCCAACATAACAGTAATGCTTGAGATTGAACTAAGCAGTTTATTATTTGTATATATTTTTATGTATATTTTATTATTATTTTAATTTATCAACGTCATTTTAGACGTTTCAATCTCTATGGAAGCATATGGGTAGCAAAATTAATTTTGAAATGTAATTTGCAAAATGGCAATGCAATATGTAAAATGGCTATGCATTTCTTTATTTAAATTTAAATTTTTCCATACATATGTGCAACGTTTAGTGCAAAATGAAAATGAAATTATATGTTGCACATATATATGGGAAAATGTCAATTTAAATACAGAAATGCATTGTCATTTTGCATATTACATTTCAAAATGAATTTTGCTACACATGCTTCCATAAATCTTGTTACATTTTTTTCAAAAATAAATAGACAAATAAGTAAATTGTCACGTTATGCTGCTGCGGGTAGAACGTAGGAGACACGAAGTAGCATTCACGCGTCTTTAATGATGAAAACACGGGATAATCCACAATAGGAGCTGGGCAAACACACGTAGAAACAAGTAGACCTGACAGAGACAGACTGCACAGACTGGGACTTAAATACAGGGGATGATTGGGGAACCACAGGTGCATGGGATGACTAATCAAACTAATTAACAAAACGAGGACAGGAACATGACCAAATAAGGGAACAGAAACAGGGGCAAAACATGACACAGACAGTCCATGATCCTGACATTACGCCCCCTCCCGGAAGGTGTGTAGCTGGACCCAGGCCACAGCAATAATGTTGACCTACGGTGGAGCCGATGGAGGGAGGAGCCATGGAGGAGGAATGGCCGCCGACTCCACGGGGCCGACCAAAGGCGGCAGAGGAGCCCGAGGCGGAGACGGAGGGCCAACGAGCCAGGGGGGTGCCGAGGATCCGAGGGGCCAGGGTGGAGCCGAGGGCTCTGGCGACCGAGGTGGAGGCGGAGATCCGGAGATCCACGGTGGAGCCGGTGCGACTGTGGACCAAGGTGGAGCTGGCGGGAGGAAGGAGCCCAACGGAGCCGGTGGGACGGAGCGACGAGGTGCAGAGCGGAGTGGAGTCCTGAGGCAATGGCGGGTCGATGCCCGACCAAGGTGGGCAATCAAGCACGTATTGATGGTGGGCTGAGGGCGAGCAGAGCGGCTGCCAGACGACAGCGGTGGAGGAGGCTGGAGCAGGTGGGATAGCGTGCATTTGTGAGGCTCCGGGCATTCGCGATGGCGGGTCGACGCCCGACCAAAGCGGAGCCGGAGGGACGAGAGAGCCTGGTGGAGCTGGTGGAGTCTCCGGGGATTCAGGGCTAAACTCTGGATCGGGAGCCCCCACTGGGCTGAACACGGGAACAGGATGGCGCTCTGGAGGAGCGGGCACTGGAGGGCGCTTTCTAGGAGCGTGCACCGAAGGGCGCTCTGGACTCGATTTCGGGGACTGAAGCCATCTCCTCCTTGGTGTGGCACATTCGCTGCGCCATACTCCACTCACCCTCAGCCGTGGTGCAGGGGGCGGAGCTCCTCTCCACGCTCACACCGTCCGCGGCTTTCTCCCTCGTGGCGGGCATTGTCGCCGGCTCTCGCACCTGGTCTGATGGGTTCCGCTCTACGTCCGGGGCGATCCTCTGCTCAGTCGCTCGGCTTTGCGCTGGCTCGCTGATCGCGGCGGGAAATGACTCTCCATCAACAGTGGGCTCGGGCTTTAGCGCCGCACAGCGGGGAGATGGTGGGCTGGGCTCTGGGTACGGAGTGGATCTGGCAAGATCATCATCGGGAGTGACGGTGAAAGGTGATTCGTTTCTCGCCAGAATCAACTCCACAAATGCGGCAAAATCCTCTCGAGGACCATCTTAGGACGACGGCGCTCTGCACTCGATGTTTATACTGGTGTCGTAGAAAGCACAGAGCGCGTCGTCTGGGTAGCTGGTGGTGCTTGCTAGCAGCTGCAACAGTCTAGTATGGTCCTCAAGAGCCTTGTTCCCCTGCTCCAGCAGGAGGAGGATGTATTCGGGGCGAAGAAGGCCATCCATCCAGGGAACACAATGGAAAAAAAGACACTGGGAAAAACTAAAAAAACAAACGGAGGGGAAAACACGGAGGTAACTGTTTTTGGTCAGGTCTTCTGTCACATTACGCTGCTGCGTGAAGAACGTAGGAGACACGGAGTAGCATTCACAGTCTTTAATGACGAAAACACGGGATAATCCACAATAGGAGCTGGCTTAACACAGGTAGAAACAAGTAGAACCGACAAATACAAACTAAACAGACTGGGGCTTTTTATGCGCTAATTTTCATTTTTGGGTGAACTAACCCTTTAATAAAACATTCATGGCAGCGTTAACGAGTGTCCATGCTCGTGAATATTTCCTTGTGTGAGCAAGTTTCCGATATGTGTATCTCTGCGAGTGACGTGCGTGTGCGCAACAATATAGTAGCAATATAAAGTTAGTACCTAAGAAACATTTTAATACTATCATATCTGATGAAAAAAGCAAGTTGAAGTAACTTTATACATAATGTTCCCTTTTAATTTTAAATTTGACTAAAATGCGATGTTAAAGCTGTGTCTTGACCGGTGTCATGATCAGGGATTGCCAGCTCTTCCTCACCCCCTTCCTTGTCCACTTCAACTTCCGAAATTTCCAGGTCAGACTCCAGCATTCCACTGCTGCACAGAAAGCTGGGTTCTTCTGAAGTTGTGGTGTGAGGGTCTGAGGGTGCGTTCACACTTGTCATGTTTGGTTCGATTAAAACGAACCCTGGTGCGATTGCTCTGTTAGTGTGGTTCGTTTGAGTAAGTGTGAAGACTGCCATCCGAACCCTGGTGCACACCAAACATGTGGACCGAGACTGCTAAAAAAGATGGGTCTCGGTCCGCTTCCAAACGAACTCTGGTGTGGTTCGAATGATATATGAACGCAACACGGACA
>NW_015649997.1:58231-59832 GCF_001515625.1 Sinocyclocheilus rhinocerous
AAAATGACCAACAATAATAGAATTATCTGACTTCAGGAATTATACACCAATAGATTTATTTTTAAAATGCACAAAATAAATTTGTTTTAGTGGCTGGCGTGCAGGTTTGTAAATGTAATGCCTTACCATAGGGTAATTCGTCAAAAAGGTAATTAAGGGTGTGTTCACACTTGTCATGTTTGGTTCGATTAAAACGAACTCTGGTGCAATTGCACTGTTAGTGCAGTTCGTTTGAGTAAATGTGAATGCTGCCATCCGAACCCTGGTGTGCACCAAACAAGTGGACCGAGACCACTGAAAAGATGGGTCTCGGTCCGCTTCCAAACGAACTCTGGTGCGGTTCGAATGAAATATGAACGCAACACGGACCAAATACTTCTAAACGAACCAAAAAGAGGAAGTAATGACAAGATGCGATGCTATGCGACATGATTTGACGACGCAGTGTAACCAAAACAAAATGAGCAGAGGGCAAACATGGCGTAACGATGAGGTAAAGTGCCTTTTATGAACTCCTTGTGAGTTTGCAGGTGGTGAAAATAAAATGATATGTACATGCAAGAATGAGCGCGCTTAGTCCAGCAGACAGCATTAGGTGTGTTCGACTTAAAGCGGCGCTGAGCAGACCGATCGGTTAATGGTGCTTTGATATTATACAACCGCAGCACTGCTTTAAGTCTAACGCACCTTTTGTTTGGGGTGTTCGGTGAGTTCCATCACGATATATACGTCATTCAAGCTGACCAATCAGGTTGTGAACGTATCACTATGCCTTTAGGTTCGCTGTCAAAAATGGCAATGTGAACGCTAAGCGGACCAGGACCAAATGTATCATTTTCCTTTTTGGTCCGGACCAAATGAACCAAACGAACCAAACTACAAGTGTGAACACACCCTGAGATATCTTCTGTGCTGAATAGGACCAAGAAAAAAACTGGGTTCTCTTTTGAGTCCACTATATTGTGAACACTAAAAGGACTGAGATCACTTTCGGCTGGTTCTCTATCTGGTTCACTTTAAGTTAACTGAGTTTGGTTCATTTAAAGGGGTCATATGATGCGATTTCAAGTTTTCCTTTCTCTTTGGAGTGTTACAAGCTGATTGTGCATAGATAAGATCCCTGAAGTTGCAAAGACTAAAGTCTCAAAACCAAAGAGATATTCTTTATCGAAGGAAGGACTCTGCCACGCCCTCCTAAAACGGCTAGTTCTAACACGCCCCCACATATCTACCCCACTATGTGGAAATATTTGCATAATCCCATTTCTGCAGATCAGTTTTTGTGAATGAACGACTTAATCCACCTGTTGCTTTGGTCTTCATCAACAGCTGCTTGCGCCACCTGCTGGTGAGCGACTGACAGCAGCTGGAGATCATGCATCGGCACTCTACTGCTATTCCTGCAGCTCCCGGATATGCAATGGCGAATTTTCTGCTGAATTTTAACTACTGAATTTGTGGAAGCGAATTTGGAAAGTGAAATAAAATGGACCGAAATTTGCCTGTCGAATATTATACATCGTATTTTTAAACAGATTGAATATTTTGGAAGTGAATTCTGGAAGGTGAATATGAATTATTGAATTTTTAATTATGAAAAT
>NW_015649997.1:59877-71926 GCF_001515625.1 Sinocyclocheilus rhinocerous
AAACAATCAAGATGAAATTGAAGTGCAGACTTTAAGCTTTAATTCAAGGGGTTGAAGAAAAATATAACACAAAAAGCTTAGGAATTACAACCATTTTTATACACAGACCCCCATTTTCAGGGGCTCAAATTTAATTGGACAAATAAATATAATCATAAATAAAATGTTCATTTTAAATATTTTGTTGAGAATCCTTTGTAGGCAATGACTGCCTTAAGTCTGGATCTCATGGACATCACCAAAGATTTCCTCCTTTGTGATGCTTTGCCAGGCCTTTACTGCAGCTGACTTCAGTTGTTGTTTGTTTGTGGGTCTTTCTGTCTTTAGTTTTGTCTTTAGCAAGTGAAATGCATGCTCAGTCGGGTTGAGATCAGGAGATTGGCTTGGCCATTGCAGAATATTCCACTTTTTTTACCTTCAAAAACTCCTGGGTTGCTTTTGCTGCATGTTTTGGGTCATCGTCCATTTGTATTATGAAGCACCGCCCAATCAACTTTGTGTAGGGTGGCCATATGTACCATTTATACTTGACACATCCTGGCCAGGATTTTTATATAGCCTAAAACATCCAAAGTAGTTTGACCAATAACATGCAGGTATTGTACATAATCGACCAATCGTGGTGCGTCAGAAAGTAAGATCTACAGAGAACGCTCAAAGCAATGCAAATACGCGTACGTGTTAGTTCGTTTGTTCAACCTGAAGCGTCGCTGCGCACCGATCATTGTATGACACCAAAGTACTGCGAGAGTGATTCGAATGCACGAGGAGCCGTCTGCTCTGCTCTCTATAGCTCTCGTGAATGTCATACAACGGTTTGTCTGCACAGTGCAAACAGCCAAAACCTGGATATTTTAGGCAATATAGAAATCCTGGCAAGGACGCGTCCCGTAAAAATGGCCCGTATGGTCACCCTAACTTTGCACCATTTGACTAAATCTGGGCAGAGAGTATATCCCTGTACACTTCAGAATTCTTCCGGCTGCTTCTGTCCTCTGTCACATCATCAATAAACACCAGTAACCTAGTGCTACTGGAAGCCATGCATGCTTCACACTGCTCCACCATGTTTCACAGATGATGTTGTATGCTTTGGATCATGAGTTGTTCCAAGCCTTCCCCATGCTTTTTTTCCTTCCAATCATTCGGGTACAGGTTGATCTTAATTTCAGCCATTCAAAGAATGCTTTTCCAGAAGTGGTCTGCACTGTAAATCCTAACTAGTTCAGTTTACTTAAAAAAAAAATAAATAAATAAAAAAAAAATTTTGGAAACCGATTGCCTTATTTTGGCAAAGTAAACTTAAAGGTAAAACTAAAGTTAATTTAATAATCAGTTTAAAGTAAAGAAAGCAAACTCTTCCTGAGTAAATTAAGTAATAAATATCAAGTTAGTTTAATGTCATTTCTAGTTAACATACTCCAGGATATTTACTAATCTTACTTAAGATGTAATAGTAAGATTACTTTATTAATTCCATTTAACTAACAGTGTTATTTTGTGTTCTGCAAACATCTTAAATGCTGTTATTCTCAACATGGATTTAATCTGCCATTTTAAGCTATGGGGACATTACGTGCAATTGGTTTCCACATTTTCTTCAAGTAAAGTGAACGCATTTTTAGTAGTTCAACCAGCATGAAACTTAACACAAGTTAGAATTTCTCAACCATTTATTTTTGTAAAAAAACCCAGCTAGAAAACAAAGAATATCACAATAAAAAAACTAAGCTTTTTTTTTTTTTTACCTATATTCTCATTGAATAAAACAAAATAATGAGAGCAGAAAATTCAGTAATACTTACGAAGCACATACTGTAAAATTCCTCTGGGTCTTCCTCCAGGATGACTGGAAGACCCTGAAGTACTGCAGTGCATGCATCATGAAAAATGAAATGACTATGAAAAAGAAGAGACAGGCTGAGGATAACAATCATAAGCAAATCATGATTTAAAGACGACAGCTATTGATATTCCTATTGATAAAGGAATACCTTTTAATCAACATGATGCTAAATTTTAAAATCCTTTTTTCTAGAAAATTTCAGAAGTGCAGAGTCCGTGTCCAATGCTGCGCAGAACTCAGATCCGAGATATGCGACTGAATTCTGGAAAGATCTAAGAACAAACATGGAGTGGCTATTAACATTCGAAGACAATCCATAAAAACACTCTGGGTTTTGAAAAGGAAAAAAAAAAAAAAAGAGGTTTTGAAGAGGAAAATAAATCTTTCACTGAAAAGTCATCAAGGGCATTAAATACACATTTGTATTAAATTAACAGTCATTGAAAAGACACTGAACTTTTTTGTTACTCCTCAAATGAGTATGCAAATGGGAAAAAAAATCGGACTCATCATATGGCATAGTTAAAGGAATAGTTCACCCAAAAATAAAAATTTGCTGTAAATTTACTCACCCTCAGTCCATCCAAGATGTCGGTGACTATTTTTTTTTCAGGAGAACAGCAAAGAAGATTTTTAGCTGAAACTGTGGCCCTTGGCGATTAATAAAAGGCAAGTCATTTTTGGAGGGGGAAAAAAAAACATATCAAGGAATACAAAACTAATACCTGTTGCTCCTGACGATATATTGAGGTCTTATCAAGCAAAATGATCGGTCTGTGGAAGAAAATGTAATAAATGCTTTTAAGTCTCATTTTCTACATTCATCTTGAATTTATCTAAGTAGATCCTCTCTGCAATGTAAAAACAAATGTAAGTAATGACAGTTTTGTCACAAACATGGTATTTGAAACAAACACATTCTAAAGCATGCTCTTAACTTACATTTCCACTGCACAGCAGTCATCAACTGGTATTCTAAAATAATAATACAAAAAAGTGTTATTCCATCAATCAAAAATCAGTGAACACTGAACAAACAAAACCAAATGCATAGAACAGTTTTTTTTGTCTTATGTAATGTAAATGGAAACATCTGGTATTTTAAAACTAAGACTGTTAACTTATATTTAAATAAGTTTTAATGTTGTATATGCTCTGCTTGAGGAGGTGGGGGTGATGGGGTCTGCTAAAGACACGCTGACAATCTCAGAATGCATGTTTTTTCGTACTGCCTGCAGATTACCGTAATTATCATAATAAGCACACATACTATTTTCGTCACAACCGGCTTGACTGCAGTTTAGCACTCATATTTGCGTTCAAATAGGTCGTGTCAAGTTAAAAGGAGTTAATGCGTCTCTCCCCTCTAAACCTTGCCGCGCCACTGCAAACTTTGCCGGCAAGGCTTTCTCCGCGGCAGGACAGGCAGCTTCAGCACTGCACGTCATGGTGATACTCCAGGTGTATCAGGCCAAACTTCTCAAGTCTCTGGATGAGGGTGGCCCGGACCCTGAAGTCTTCAAAGAGCTCCGTCGCGCCACGGATCTGGCCCTCAGAGCGATGAAAGTTACAGCTCGTGCGATCGGCCGCAACATGGGCAATCTTGTAGTGCTGGATCGTCACCTGTGGCTTACCCTGACTGAGTTGAAAGACTCAGAGAAAACGGCCCTTCTGGACGCACCCGTGAATCCATCAGGTCTCTTTGGAGCTGCGGTGGAGACGTTCACGGAGCGCTTCGTTGAAGCGCAGAAACAGTCTAAGGCCATTAGCCACTTCCTGCCCAAACGCGCCGGTGCGAACCCTCCTGCGCGTTCCCGCTCCTCCTCAGCACAGCGCACGGGAAGACCGCACGCCTCTTCTGCTGCTGTTCGACACGAACATGAGCCGGCGGTGAGGCCAAGACAGCCGTGGCCGAAGCGCCGTCAGGGCTCCAAGAGCCAGAGGCCCCGCCCTGACAGAGGCGGTAGGCCACCGGCTCCAGAATCAAAGCCACGTTCCTGACGCTGTCAATTGGAGGAGGAAAGCTGCACCCAGCGCCGAAGACGAGCCACTGAAGAAGTCTGCTCGCTCCGCTGTGTGTTCACCACGCCCCCCTGTCTGTTGCGGGCGGCAAGAACGATTGTCATGTTTGTGTTTTGACTGTTCCACTATGCAGTGCAATAAAGTAAAAAACGAAACAAAACTCACTTCAGTATCAGGGCAATTTTCCTCCTCTCACTCCCCTCTCCCCCATCACTCGCTCTCACACTCGTGTGGTATTAAACTCCCCACCCCCCAACGGCGAGTTATCCGTCACGATGTGCAGCCCGCCTATCTTCTCGCAAAACGCGCAGTAGAGACAGTGCCCCTTGCAGATCGTGAGAGCGGCTTCTACAGTCGCTATTTTCTGGTGCCAAAGAAAGACTGCGGACTCCGCCCTATCTTGGATTTGAGACAGCTGAATCGCGCGTTTTCGAAGCGCTCGTTCAAAATGATTACACTAAAGCAAATCCTCTCACACAACAGACCGGGAGATTGGTTTATCTCTGTGGATTTAAAGGATGCTTATTTCCACATTCAGGTAGGGGTAGCATTCGAGGGGATAACGTATCAATTCATGGTCCTACCCTTCGGTCTATCCCTGGCCCCTCGTACGTTTACGAAGTGCATGGATGCTGCTCTTTCTCCTCTGAAGCAGAGCGGACGATCTCGACGATTGGCTAGTCTTAGCCCAATCAGAGAGCGCGCTGCTCAGCGACAAGCTCAGACTTCTCGCTCATGTTCAGAGCTTAGGGCTGACTGTGAATATGCAAAAGAGCATGCTGGTACCGAGCCAGAACATCTCCTTTTTAGGAGTAGAGCTGAATTCAATCAATATGCGAGCGCGTCTTTCGGAAGAGCGCACACAAAAACTGATCAGCTCTCTCGCAGTCTTCAGGTTAGGGAACTCTCCCCCGCTGAAATGCTTTCAGAGGGCGCTCGGCCAGATGGCTGCCGCCTCAACAGTGTGCAAATTAGGACTCCTACATATGCGACCGTTTCAGCTCTGGCTGAAAAGTTGCGTGCCACAGAGCGCATGGCGCGCGGGCACCTTACGCATACGAGTAACGCACGACTGCTTGAAAGTGCTGGCCCCTTGGCACGATATGACACTGTATCAACGGGGTGTTCCTATTGGCCAAGTGATCAGGAGAAAGACTGTTATCCAATGCTGCTCTCTTATCAGCTCATCACATTGTTATGATATAGTTCATCACGTCTTTTAGGACTTGATCACCATCATACTCTTATTTGAGCACCGGTTCAGCCGTTGCATCACAACCACTGATTTATATAATGTTCTCAAATATAGATCAGTGATCACAACACACAATTTCGTTGAAATGAACAAACTTCAACTGCTCTATATATGTGATGGCGCCGGCACCGCCGCCATTTCATATTCTCTGTTTTACCAGCGTTAACTCCGCCCTTGGTGTGACGCAGCATCGTCTAGTTGCCGTGCCCCCCCTTGACTTTTACATGGTTTCGACTAGGTCCTGTAGACCTGAGCTGTGTTTAACAAGAGCGCCAATATCATTGCCGCTCTCATTACGGTTTCGTATGTGAAACTTGACATACTTACTCGAGCCAGGCTCCATCGCTGTGACACGGCGAGATTTTATACGTTCCCATAGCCATGTAGAGTGACCGAATCGAAAGGGAACGCTCTCGGTTACTCACGTAACCTCGGTTCCCTGAGATGAGGGAACGAGACATTGCTCTTATTGCCGTGTCACCTAGCTCAGGATCTTAGAATGCCAAGTTGCTTCAGTCAAGATTCTGAATAGATGACGTACAAGCGCTGCTTTATATAGAGTGGGAACCCCTCATATTTCGCGCGCTTGAACGCCATTGGCCAGTTTCACTGGCGTGATTCAATAAGGCTTCAGTAGTATTTGGAGAAAAGGGTAATTCCCATAGCAATGTCTCGTTCCCTCATCTCAGGGAACCGAGGTTACGTGAGTAACCGAGAGCGATTTTACGGATGAAGGCGGTTTAGCTAAAATGTGAGTAACATGAGGAGCTGAAGCGGCTGTAGTGCGCGGATGCCTGCGTTGGGTGGGAGAAACGCTTTTGATGGAGGCGTCTGGGCAAATCTGCAGGAGGTCGTTGATGAGTTTGATTTCCCTTGTTATGAGCTGAAAATGGAGCTGGATTAAGAGGGCCTTGCAGAGCATTGTTCGTTAGAGGAGAAGTGCAGAAGTTCGTCGAGCTGGGATGCTGTTCACAGGACAGGGCGGGGCCGTATGCCGGAAGAATTGACGCTGGGGCGGTCCAATGAGTGCTGCTTATATAGGTTCGTAATGATGATTGACAGGCCTGAATGATTAGGCTCCTCCCGAACCTACGTTTGGAACTTCATTTATGGAGTTGTTGCCCTGCATTGTATTTGTCAAAAGTCAACTGTATGAAATGTAAGATGACGTACAGGTCTGGGGCGGGGCCAGTGCGTTAACTGCATTAAAATAGTTTTATCGCGTTATTTTTTCATAACTAATTAACACGTTAAACTGACAGCCCTACAATATAGCCATTTTTATTTTATCTTTGTTATTAAAAATAAGAACAAGGATGCAAATAAACAATAGTTTAATCAAGAGCAGAGAGTGATTCCCTCTTTTCTTTTAATGTTTGATTAACATTGAGACAGATCTGTATTAAGACCTACTGTAATGCATGGATCTAATATAATGTTACTAGAGCTGTGACGGTCGCCGTGACAACCGCAGTGGTCGGTTGCCACCGCAGGTGGTCTATTGCCACCGGCGGTAGTGCACGTGACGGCACACAATCTATAACAAATATAATACAAAGCTTTGTATACAAGTGTAATAACAGTAACAGTTGTTGTTTTATTTAGACTATAAGTCTGTTAATTCACAAATTACCTCAAATGCCATACGGCGTTTCCTTTAGATCATGCTTTAGATTTGCAGGTTTGAGTGCAGGGAAATACAGTTTATTCTGCATTCAGCAAATTAATTTTGTTTTGGGCGATGGACCTTGTTGGAAACCAAATAATACATCGCCGATCCGGAGCCATCTCCATTCATGTCACCCATCCGCATTCGTACAAGTGTCTTCAAGTTCCCGTGATCGCAAACGCCCGGCTGGTCAGGTTTGTATTGGTGAGGCTTTCTCCAAACTGGCCAAATACAAACGAGACAGCGGTAAATATATAATTAATATAAATTATATATATATAACAACACCGTGCCACCGACGGTAGTTGGTCCATTACGACCGTGGTGGTAAAAACCTGCCACCGTCACAGCCCTAAATGTTACACATCAGATTTTCCCCCAATCATTAACTAAACGTTCATATAAGACATAACAGATAATATTTGTGTGAATCTCGCCAAGACATATTTCACAATAATGTACTTTATAGGGAGATTGCGTGCTCTCAGAGAGGCCTGTCTTATACACACACTTTGCAAATGTCAGTCATCACGATCGTTTTGTTTTTGCGATTCCTATTCCACAGAGAGCGTGTGCAGACCAGGAGTTAACGAGCCCGCTTGCTTGGTGGCGGAACAGTGTGCCGTGTCTACAGTACACCCGGACAGTTGTCACGCAGCGTCGCAACACAACAGGTTGAGTCTGTCTACAGGACATTTGAACTTTGTGTCAGTACATCATAAATAGGATGAGGCATCAGTTTATTGTCGGGGATTTGTCGTGTCATGTCGCACCACATCCAGTGTAGACAACATCACTGATTATAATGATATATATATATATATATATATATATATATAGTTTCATATAGAATTTTTATATATATAATTAATATAAATTATATATATATAACAACACCGTGCCACCGACGGTAGTTGGTCCATTACGACCGTGGTGGTAAAAACCTGCCACCGTCACAGCCCTAAATGTTACACATCAGATTTTCCCCCAATCATTAACTAAACGTTCATATAAGACATAACAGATAATATTTGTGTGAATCTCGCCAAGACATATTTCACAATAATGTACTTTATAGGGAGATTGCGTGCTCTCAGAGAGGCCTGTCTTATACACACACTTTGCAAATGTCAGTCATCACGATCGTTTTGTTTTCATCAGCATGGGTTTGAAAATCATATTTCCATAAATAGGATGAGGCATCAGTTTATTGTCGGGGATTTGTCGTGTCATGTCGCACCACATCCAGTGTAGACAACATCACTGATTATAATGGGTTATAGGCTATAGCCTATTTTGTCGTGCCGCGCCGCTCTCGTCCGGTGTAGACGGTGTATTTAACGTTTTTATTTAAGGCTATTTTCTTATTTAACTATTTATTTTCTTTGATATTTATTTTAGTGTTTTGCAGGCTGCGTGTTCACTGACGGAAATCATATTTCACTGGTTTGGACTCATGTCATTAAGAATTCAATATGAATATTCACAAAGCATATTAACAAAAAGCCTACAACTTGTGATGAGAAGCAGCAGCAGTCCAGAAGTGAGCAGAGAAAAAGGTACTACTCTCAGAAAACGTACAAATAAACATAATTTTAGATGTTTAATTACTATTTGGAGCATTGGGAATGCTAGAAGAGGGCTTAATGAACTCATTTTTGTGAAAACCTCAAATTCGACCAAAACTGACATTTTTCACTACTTTTGCCTGTAGCTCAAAATTAGACCGTGCACATTCCAACTCATTTTGCCAAAACGGGTCTCAATTTGTCATCAACAGAGTTTAATTCGAATGTGCCCTGTGTGTAACTATTATCTTGCAGACTCTCTATCCACTTTGTAATTACCGTCTTGAACTGCACATCCATTAGAACTATCGCCTTAAATTGTGCTTGCATTTTATGGTTATCAAAAGACATTTAATCCCCTCACTACATGGTTTATAAAACTTTAACTTGGTAATGGACTTCAGGTTGTTGATCATTTACATACTGTCACCAATACCAGTTTCATTACACTTTCATCCAATGATAATGAGATGCAGCGGGTGATCTCATCTATTTCAGGAAAATGCCATCACACCCAGCAATGACTTCCTCTTCCCCACCACGGACTGGCTGATTGGAAACCACTCAGATGAGCTTACACCATGGATCCCTGTAATAGCAGCCAGGCAAGTCATCAGCATAGGACATTTAGTCCAAGTGTTGAGAAAATACCTGTTCTCTTGTAAATGAAACTGGAGTATTCAGCTTTTCCATCACAGGAATACATTTTAAAATACATATTTTAAATTGTAATAATGTTTAACAGTATTATTACAGTTTTTACTGCAGTTATGATCAAATACATGCAGACTTGGTGAGTGAGATATATATACAGTGCTCTCCATGAGTATTGGAACAGTAAAGACAAAATTGCTTTGTTTGCTGTGGAGTCAAGACATTTGCAAATATGATTAAAAGATGAATATGAGACAAAACTACAGAATGTCACATTTTATTATTAGCTGTTTCAACACATACATGTTTTACCATATAAAAAGGACAGCACTTTTAGAGAGAGTCCCACTATCTGATGTGAGCATAAGTATTTGGGACAGATGAACTTAAGGCAGATGTAAAAGATTAAAAGCTATTATTTTGTTGCAGATCTCTTGCTCGCAATCACAGCAGTGAGTCTGTGACCCATAGACATCACCAGACTCTTATCAGGGTCTTATCCTTTGAAATGCTTTTCCCAGCCTTTAATGCAGCCAATTCCAACTGTTGCTTGTTTTGGGGAGTTTTTGACTTTAGTCTCCTCTTCAGCTGGTGAAATTAATGTTCAATCAGATTTAAATCTGGAGATTGATTTGGGCAATCTGAGACTTTCCATTTCTTTGCCCTGATAAACTCCTTGACTGAACTGGCAGGGTGTTTTGGGTCATTGTCCTGATGCAATATGAAGCGCTTTCTGATGAGTCTGGTGGCATTTTCTTAAATATTGGTAGCCAAGATGGTTTTGTACCCTTCCAAATTCATTCTGCTGCTGTTATCATACATTAAGTCGTCATTAAATTTGAGAGAGCCTGTTTCAGAGACAGCCATGCATGCCCATGCCATGACACCACCTCCACCATGCTTTACACATGAGGCTGTATGCTTAGGATTATTTGCAGTTCCCTTTTTTCTCCACACTTTTGTTTTCCCATCACTTAAATAAAGGATAATCTTTGTCTCATCTGTCCATAAAACTCTTTTCCAAAACTCTACTGGCTTTTGCAAACTCTAATCGTGCCTTTCTATTTTTGGTGCTGATCAGAGGTTTGTATCTTGCTGTGTAGCATCTGTAACTCTGTGTCAAAGTCTCCAGCGGACAGTAGATTGTAGAGAGTAGATTCACTCCAGCTTTCTGGAGGTTGTTGGTGATTTTACAGACACGTATTTTAGGGTTCTTTTTCACAGCTATTATGATTTGCCTGTCATCAACTGCTGTTGTTTTCCTCAGCCGATCAGGACGTTGTTGGTTGCTGATGTTGCCGGTGGTTTCCAAACTCTTGATTTCTCCATGTCCTTTGTTTTTGAATTGATTTCCTCTTTTCTTTTAGCATCCAAATTGCTTGCTTTTCTCTTAAAGTCAGCTCTCTCGTCTTCATCCTGGTTTGTGTGTGTCGTCATCGAATGCAAGACTAAAGGATATGGATATAACTGATATGACACATTCCCTGCTTTTAATATCTGAAGAATTAATGCAACAGGACACAGCTGATTACTTAGAGGGACCTGTGAGGCAACTGTTCCAATACTTATGCTCACATCAGGTAGGGGGATGAAACTCTAAAAGTGCTGATCTTCTTAGTTGGTAAAACATGTATGTGTTGAAACACCCAATAATAAAATGTGACAATTTGTGGTTTTGTCTCATATTCATCTTTTAATCATATTTATATACACACATATTTATATAAATAATCATATACTGTATATACACAGGTGCATCTCAATAAATTAGAATGTCGTGGAAAAGTTCATTTATTTCAGTAATTCAACTCAAATTGTGAAACTCGTGTATTAAATAAATTCAATGCACACAGACGTTCAGAAGTTTGGGATCAGTAAGATTTTTAATATTTTTTACCTAAGTTTCTTGTGCTCATCAAGGCTGTATTTATTTGATCAAAAATACAGAAAAAAACCCTGCTATTTTGTGAAATATTTTGCAATTTAAAATCTTTTAAAATTTCTATTTTAATATACTTTAAAATATCATTTATTCCTGTGATGCAAAGCTGAATTGTCAGCATCATTACTCCAGTCTTCAGTGTCACATGATCCTTCAGAAATCATTCTAATATGCTGATATATTATCAATGTTGGAAACAGTTTTGCTGCTTCATGTTTTTTGGAACCTGTGATACTTTTTACAGGATTCTTTTATGAATATAAATACAAAATAAAAAAACAGCATTTATTCAAAATGGAAATCTTGTGTTACAATAAACACAACTGTTCAAAAGTTTGGAGTCAGTAAATTTTTTTGCTTTCTTTTTTTGAAAGTAATGAATACTTTTATTCAGCAAGGATGTGTTAAATGGATAAAAAAAATGATAGTAAAGACTCATTAGAGTTAGAAAAGATTTTAATTTGAAATAAATGCTGTTCTTTTTAACCTTTTATTCATAAAAGAATCCAGAAAAAAGTATTTCCAAAAAAAAACAAAAAAAAAACTAAGCAGCACAACTGTTTCCAGCACTGATAATAAATCAGCATATTAGAATGATTTCTGAAGGATCATGTGACACTGAAGACTGCAGTAATGATGCTGAAAATTCAGCTTTGATCACAGAAATAAATTATATTTTCAAATATATTAAAACAGAAAACCAATATTAGAAATTGAAATAATATATCACAATATTAGTTTTCTTTCTGTATTTTTGATCAAATAAGTACAGCCTTGATGAGCACAAGAGACTCCATTAAAAAACATTAAAAATCTTACTGATCCCAAACTTTTGAACAGCAGTGTAATACACACACACACACACACACACCATTTATTCAAAATGGAAATCTTGTGTTACAATAAACAATATCATTCAAAAGTTTGGAGTCAGTAAATTTTTTTCTTTCTTTTTTTTAAAAGTAATGAATACTTTTATTCAGCAAGGATGTGTTAAATGGATAAAAAATGATAGTAAAGACTCATTAGAGTTAGAAAAGATTTTAATTTTAAATAAATGCTGTTCTTTTTAACTTTTTATTCATAAAATAAT
>NW_015649997.1:72623-79496 GCF_001515625.1 Sinocyclocheilus rhinocerous
TTTTTCTTTCTTTTTTTTAAAAGTAATGAATACTTTTATTCAGCAAGGATGTGTTAAATGGATAAAAAATGATAGTAAAGACTCATTAGAGTTAGAAAAGATTTTAATTTTAAATAAATGCTGTTCTTTTTAACTTTTTATTCATAAAATAATCCAGAAAAAAGTATCAGTTTCCAAAAAAAACAAAAAACACAAAGCAGCACAACTGTTTCCAGCACTGAAAATAAATCAGCATATTAGAATGATTTCTGAAGGATCATGGATTTAAAAAAAAAAGAGGATTTCTGTGTTCTTCCTAACGGGTGATCTGAGATGCTGCATGGTTTGTGGTGCAAGGCTCTGAACCTTGATGGGAGGCGCAGTATACGAACAATTCGTTGGACTAATCATATTACATTTGGAAAATAAAAGTAAAAAAAGAAAATATAATGTTCTCAGTGTCACTGCACTCAACAAGGCAGCCCAAACGACGTAACAGGCAACGTGCTGTCTGCCCAGTGGCGTAGCAGACAGCCCCGCGATAACCTCTCTGTGCTGGGTTGCGTCGAAAGACGATGATTTTGTATCGACAATAGCCAGAGGTATTGTCAAAAACATAAATTATTGGCAATATTAAGAGGATTTGACGTTTCCAATTAATGTAGGTTGTTAAATTCTTATTTTATTAAGCCTATTATTATGAAGTTACTTTTATTATTAATTTAAAATTAATTAATTTGCCACGCAATATAAATTAAAACCTTTTATACTGTATCGCATACCTTGTCAGTGTCGTGCGCTTGCTTAGCCCTTTGTTGTGATAAACAGTAAAGTGTGTTTAAGCGCTAGCAAAAGACAGTGTAAAGAAATACTCTTTGAGAGAAGCAGTCAATCAACTGAAGTTAAAAGTTAGAAGGAAACACTTGTTTTGTTTACTGTGTTAAGACGTGCTGAAGTTGCATTTGGTCTCGTACTGTATCGCATACCTTGTCAGGTGTATTTATTTCTTGTCTCATTAGTGTTTAGCGCAGTTGTCGTTGCTAGGAAACACTTGTTTTGTTTACTGTGTTAAGACGTGCTGAAGTTGCATTTGGTCTCGTACTGTATCGCATACCTTGTCAGTGTTGTGCGCTTGCTTAGCCCTTTTTTGTGATAAACAGTAAAGTGTGTTCAGCTGAATTCAATTTCCATTTTGTCAAATGGGTATAAAAAAGGTTAGTACACCACGGCAGCCCTCGTGTGAAGACCGAAGAGTGTAAAGACCATTGACTCTACCGTGCAGGGACACAGACAAGGGACATAAGTATCGCTTTTGACTCAACCTCTTTTTTACACCTTTCTTCACTTCTGTTTCAGTTTTTATGACCAACTCTTACTATGTGTTTTCATATCCCTATTATTACTACCACTCGCAAACCACGTATCACACACTATAGGCAGCGCAATCCTAACAACCTGTGCACTTTGCCTATGTCTGCTGTTGTGATAAACAGGAAAGTGTGTCCAGCTGAATTCAATTTGAGTTTTGTTAGACGAATATAAAAAGCTTAGTATACCGCGGTCACGGCAGCACTCGTGTGAAGCTCTCCTCGTGTGAAGACCGAAGAGTGTAAAGACCATTGACTCTACCGTTCGACTCCACCGAGCAGGGACACCGACAAGACACATAAGTATCACTTCTGAATCATTCTCTTTCCTACTACTTGTTTCCCTTCTGTTTTCAGTTTTAATAACCAATTCTTACTGTGTTTCCAGATCCCTACTATCACTACCACTGCATCCACACTGTAGGCAGCGCAATCCTAACAACCTGCGCACTTTGCCTATGTCTACTAATACACTACTTTATTTTTCTATGTGTCTCTGGAATTGCCAGTCTGCTGTAAACAAAGCAGCTTTTATTACTTCTATTACAAGTCATTCAAGATTAAACCTCATGGCCCTGACAGAGACGTGGATCAAACCAGAGGACACTGCTACTCCTGCAGCACTCTCCAATAATTTCTCATTTTCCCACACTCCCCGTCTAACTGGAAGAGGTGGAGGTACTGGTCTGCTTATCTCTTATGATTGGAAATGTATTCCTTTACCTTCTCTGGGTATTAGCAGCTCCTTTGAATCACATTCAGTCACTATTACCCACCCTTTTAAAATCCATTTTTTAGTTGTTTATTGACCCCCAGGACCACAAGGTAACTTCTTGAATGAATTAGATGTGCTGCTTTCAACCTTTCCTGAGGATGGTACTCCCCTAGTTATGCTTGGAGACTTCAACATCCACCTAGATAAACCTCAGGCTGCAGACTTCCACACTCTGCTTGCCTCTTTTGATCTCAAGAGAGTGTTAACTACGGCTACTCACAAATCAGGCAACCAACTGGACCTTATTTACAGACAACACTGCTCCACTGATCATGTACTGGTTACTCCACTGCACACCTTGGATAATTTCCTCCTCACTCTTAACCTCAGCATGGTTCCTGACACAACACATACTCCTCCACATGTCATCTTTCGACGTAACCTGCGCTCGCACTCACCCTCACGGCTATCTGCTATGGTTTTCCTGCTATGGACAAATGGGCTTCCTCCCCCTAAACAGTTATCATCTCTTGATACTAACAGTGCTACTGATACTTTCTGCTCCACTCTTACATCTTGTCTGGGGTCTGAGGTGATTTTGGGGCCCTTGATGTTTTGACATGCCCTTCAGCTACTTATACTATTGGTCAACGTGTAATTTTTTTGTATTCAGCGCAAACTGTGCTACAATAATATGTGAGCAAAATTGATCTACATGTTTGCATTTTTTAGAAAAAAAATATTATGCATGGTTAGTAAGTTTTGGGATAAAAATGTAGCTGAAATAAGGCCATAAAACCCATACTGAATAGTTCTGAATAAGACTTTTGAGTAATCAGTCTTGTAGGCTAGAATATTTACATCAAAATGATGTGAAAATCATTCTACTTACTCATTCACAGAAAACAATATATTGATTTAAATTTTGTAAGACATGTTTTGTGATAGTCTAGCTTTATGTGAGGGAGTGACAGTGATCATGAATATTTAGTGATTTTCACCTGAGAGACAAAGGGCCGCCCCCTAATGGGCCATCAGTGAGTCATGTGACTGTGAGGCAGGTAAGAGAGAATGTGAGGAGATTGAAAAAATGGCTTTTTAAAATTATTTGCATTTTATTTACAACACAGTATAATCAAAACATACATAATGAAGGTCAAAGACACATTATTGTTAACACTGGTCTAACCACAGAGATGTGAACAGACTTGGAGTCATTCCTGAAAACAGATTTTGTTCAACAAGTGAAACAAGCAAACCATACCTGATTATATAAGTGTTTGCTGCTTCTTTCCATGGATTCAAGAAAAAAAAAAACATCATCATCATCAGTCAAGGAGCTTGTTTTACCATAGAATATCAGTGTAGTTGAACATCTGATGTTGGTACAGCGCACTCAGAGGAAAACAGTTTGAAGAGACTCAAGTGAAAGTCAGCAGGATTCATATGCAAGGAGCTTGTTTTACCATAGAATATCAGTGTAGTTGAACATCTGATGTTGGTACAGCGCACTCAGAGGAAAACAGTTTGAAGAGACTCAAGTGAAATTCAGCAGGATTCATCTGTGGTGCAGGTATCTGATCACAAAAAAACAAACATTTGTGAGCATGTTAATATCAGGAGCATCTGTATATGTATTGATTTTGTAGTCATAGACTCACACATGCTTTGTACTATCCTAAAAAAGGACATTTTATATCTGAGAAACTAATTATTATTGTTTAGCACGTTATAAAAATCTATTTGTAAACAGAGTATTAATAATAAAAATGGTCTAATCCTTCTTAGACTCGTAGCATTCATCATGTTACAGTGTACACTCATATTACTTTTATATTGTATTGTTTTATATTATATAGAGCATGAAAACATCGTGTCATAAGAAATTTAGATGCAATGAGCTGCCTATCATATTCAAAATGTTTCACTCATTTCAAACATTTTAGTCAGGAATTATAGTTTGGGAAAAACCCAACTAGTAAATGTGTTCAAGTTTATGTCACAATAACACGTGAACTAATGCAAAAAAGAAACATTGCTTACTCATCAGATTGATCTTCTCCGCTGGATGAAGTCTTGTTCTTCTTTTGAGGTAAATTCTGGCTTATTCCTCTCAGCGCGTCTTCCAGAAACGAACAGTAGCCGCGATGAACTTGACTATCCTCATGCTTTGCTTACGTTGGGCGTTTACATGTGCGCACGTCTCACGTGGATATTTACATATGAAGGGCGCGAGCCGCTCCTGGGCGGGATCACATTGGAGATAATGAGTTTAGACGGGAAAGACTGAACATCTTGTTGGTTTCATATGGATTACTTTATCACAGAATATTTGTTTTCTATAAGACTTACTTCATTTAAAATTAGACACTTCATGCTTTCTATAGATATATTTCTCATGTCTCTGTACCCAGTATTTGCTGCGTTTCAGTTAATTTTAGTGACGCGTTTCAGATGGATATTCGCAGAGACAGAGAAGACAGAACGCACCGTATGTTTTCTTTATTTTACAAAAGCCCAAGTTTTGTTGTTATTGTGAGTTTTCACAAATAAAAGTAGACACTTAACAGTTTTGAATGATATATAACACTTATTTGTGTGACCAAAATCAACAGAGTATTTTTAGTGTCTTTCTCACTGATGGTCGTGCTGGTGCGACTGTCGACCCCAGGGAGTTAATCCATCTCTTTTAGAGAACTACAGACTGGTTTCCCTTCTTCCTTTCATTGCAGAAACACTTGAACGAGCTGTGTTCAACCAAGTCTCTGCCTTTCTCACACAGAACAACCTTCTCGACAGCAACCAGTCTGGTTTCAGAAGTGGACGTTCAACCGAGACTGCCTTGCTCTCAGCAGTTATTGAAGCCCTAAGACTGGCAAGAGCGGATTCCAAATCTTTAATACTTATCTTGCTGGATCTGTCCACTGCTTTTGACACGGTTAACCACCAGTTCCTCCTGTCAACCATATTGGCAAAGGGCAAGGGCTGCCCTCGACTAAGGATTTTTCTG
Organism: Sinocyclocheilus rhinocerous; assembly: GCF_001515625.1. Taxonomy (NCBI): domain Eukaryota; kingdom Metazoa; phylum Chordata; class Actinopteri; order Cypriniformes; family Cyprinidae; genus Sinocyclocheilus; species Sinocyclocheilus rhinocerous. Next base: position 77,695 of record NW_015649997.1, read on the forward strand.
GTTGACTAGTAGTCATTCATTTGAAGCATTAGTCGACTAATCGCACGTTTATTAAAGGGTTAGTTCACCCAAAAATGAAAATTAGGCTGCGTTTTACTCACCCCCGAGGCATCCTAGGTGTATATGACTTTCATCTTTCAGACGAAACACTTTTTTTTTTTATCAAAGGGAGCTTTTTATTTCACGTCTTTTGGACTGAAGCAATGCAACACCCGCTGAGTGAAATGATAGAGCTTGAAAGATCAAAGACAATTTTTAATAGAACTCCGACTGGATTCGTCTGAAAGAAGAAAGTCATATACACCTAGGATGCCTCGGGGGTGAGTAAAACGCAGCCTAATTTTTTTTTTGGGGTGAACTAACCCTTTAATAAACCATTTAAATCATTATAATGAGCCTTTAATTGCATACATAGCCTAATAAGAGCTCAAGTACATGCATAAAGCTTGCCACAGCGCACCGGCAGAGGTAATGATTATGAATGTTTCAGGGTAAAACAGTAAGGAGACTGCATTAACATTTTAATAATTTGATAAACTAGTGCTTTCTTTGTTTTCAGATTAAGAGATGAAGTCGGCGACACTTTAGTCAAAGACTAAAAGGGTGTTTCCAGAATCAAAAAAAATAAAAGTATAAAACAACATTACATTTAGTTTTTTCCTCATACATTAGAATGTGTCCTGTTTAACTTTATATTTTTCTTAACAAAAATAATGACAATCATGCATTTTTTTAACATGTTTGGCAGAAGACACACTAAAATGTCATTCAGTGTAACAATATTTATATACCAAAAAATCTTGTTAGGCATATTTAAAACATGAATCATTTGATGACATATTAAAAGACTCTATTTAAGCATCACAGTGCAGCCCTCAAATATCAATTAACTTTATTTTTTAATCTTTATACTTTGCTAATGTCCTTCAAACCACTAGGTTTTCCCATTTGCCAGCAAAACGTTTTAGTAAGGAAGTGAAAGTCATTTAAAATATAATAAAATTGAGTATGATCACATATTCTTTTTTTGTATTTTAATATGTACAGGTCAGAATAAGTATATTGTTTCATTTTTACAGAAATACGCTGAATGACCATGGTTTGTTACTCTGAATGACGATTTGCCAAAAAGAGATAATATTGCCATTGTTCCCATAACTGAAATGGTTTTAGTATTAATCTGTGTCATTAAATTAGTTTTAATAATATTCCTGAGTAAATGACTGCAGAAGCAAATGTTGAAATATAATAAGCATTTTACTGATGCTCCCCTGCTATGCTTGCTTAGCTTGTCACTTCGTTTCTAACTTGCTCGGCCTCAAAATTGCTGCTTGCAGCCATATTTATTAATACTTTCTGTTTGCCAACATAAATGACATTATCAGGATGAGTATTTGGGGTGGAGAATCCCCTCAGTGATCTCGCTTGAACTTGTGACATACTGTAGTGAGGGGGGACTCTCTGCCAAGAAATATTGGCAAGCTATTATTCCAACAATTGCAATCCTCAATATCCTTCTCTTTTCCTGGCTAAATGCCCATTCACACCAAGTACGATAAAGATTAAAAAAAGAAAAAAAATCATTAAAAAATAAAAATTCTATTAAAGAATAGCAGAGAATTTGCATTACACTGCATGACAAAACCATTATCCTGAATGACGAAACGTCTACTTCAGCTAATATTGCAGGCAGTCAAATGGCCACCTATTTCAAACAGTGAGCTTGACCAGTAAAGAATGCTTTAGTAAAAAACGGTTCAAGACGTATATTTAAGTGTTGTTAATTTAAAAACTAGTTAGAG
>NW_015649998.1:0-26392 GCF_001515625.1 Sinocyclocheilus rhinocerous
TATATATATATGTATGTATGTATGTATATATATATGTATGTATGTGTATATATATATATATATATGTGTGTATATGTATGTATATATATATGTATGTGTATGTATGTATGCGTATATATGTATGTATGTGTATATATATATAATGTATATATATATATATATGTATATGTAGGTAGAGGAGATAAAATTTACAATTTAGACCATGATATCAGAGTGGCTGATAGAGAAAGAGAAAAAGCAAATGAAGAGAAAGGGATGGAGGGAGTTAAAATGATGAATGCGTCTCCTATTTGGGACAAGGTGTCCGTAACTTTCAGGTACTCCAGAAAACAATCTCTCATCCTTGCTCTCACTCTGTTCTGGGTCACATCGTCTCCTTGGGACGTGGAAGCAGGGCAACGCCAGCCCTCCCTCCCCTTTTCTTCATATCCCTCACACACACAGTCTCAATCTGTAATACACTCTTTAATTACTGAGTTGAAGATACTTAATCACAGAATCGCATCTCTAAAATTCACTCTCTGTGGACTCAACCTGGCTGTCGTTGAAAATATAACTTTAAAACATTGAGGGGTTCAGAAAAAAGTTACAGAGCTAATTATAAACTGTAGGTTTATCCTAAAGTACTTCTACCTAAACCTAAGCTGCACTTGAAAGATTTGCATCATGAAATACAATTGAATGGAACAGAATTTAATTGAAACGAACCACATAGGAAACCATTATACATAGTGCTGACTACCATACAGTTAATAGTTTTATTTCAACAGTGGTCAACCCCATAGGTATCATATGCATAACCACATTAGAGAAGCAAGTTTTCACACACAAAGGAGGATAAAATAGGAAGTTGAGGCACTAGTGAGGTTTGGAAACCAAAGTGAACACAATAACATTACACTCAAGTAAATTTTATTCAAATGATACAGTGACAATTAATACTTCAGACAAACTACTTAAACATTCCTCATAAATATACATTAAGCCCTCATATTGTAATTATAACATGGAAAGTGAACAGATTGGCAGTTTGCACATAAGGTAAGTAAATTAAACATTACATCACCATCAAGTGCAACGAGAATACCAGCTCAGTTGCTAAATACTAACTATCAATCCAAAGTTACTCTTTCTGGTTTTAGTAGAAGTCATTGTCCAAATGACAGACAGCAGTATACAAGGAAATATAATCCAGATATGAGAGGACATCAAGAAAATGCCACCAAATGAACATAATGGGCTCAAATTCACACCAGTTCCCATAATTAGAAATTGTCCTAATAAAATATAGTGCACTGGGGTATTGCATAATATATATCACATTGTATAATGGTTAAGTTAAGTAACATCTCACTGGTTCTAAAATGTTCTTATCTAAATGACAACTGGAAGTGCTACAGTGTGCCTTTAAAGTGTGTCCACACACAGCTAAACGAGGTCTTTGGAAGAAGTATTTGGCACAAAATAAATGTCTGAGTGTGAGCATTTTGTTCCCTTGGTGTTCCAAAAATATGTCTGTTGCGTCACGTTAGCGTAGGAATGGTTGATTACAGTCCCAGTTACACTGGGTAGTGATTTTTGAATGTGACGTGAAAATGCATAGCTCTCGAATGATCAATAACAGATTTAATTGCTCATGTGAGAAGACAAAAGCAGGACGGCAGATGCTACAGGACTGTAGCCTCTTCCATGGCACTGACCCATCTGGAATAGAGCAGAATTTTCGCATTATGTAATAGCAGAACATAATATATATTTGTGTTAATGTGTTATATATAACATTTTAATGTTTTTGAAAAAAGTCTTTTATGCTAAAAAAGGCTGTATTTATTTGAGAAAAATAAAGTAAAAACAGTAATATTGTAAAATATTTTTTTACAAACTTTACATTTTATTTAAATTTTTTTAAAATATATTTTAAAATGTCATTTATTCCTGTGATTTCAAAGCTGAATTTTCATCAGTCAATACTCCAGTGGTTAATGACGCATGATCCTTCAGAAATCATTTTAATATACTGATTTGGTGCTTGAGAAACATTACTTATTATTATCAACAGTTGTGCTGCTTAATATTTATGAAATGGTGATATATTTTTTTTTCAGGTTGCTTTGATAAATAGCAAGTTCAAAAGAACAGCATGTATTTGAAATCTTATGTAACAATATTAACATCTTTACTGTCTGATCTATTTAATGAATCCTTGCTAGAGGTCTGCACGGGCTTTAAACTGAAGCCCGAACCCGACCCGTACCCGAGATCGTCTGACCCGGCCTGACCCGAAGCAGACCTCTAATCCTTGCTGAATAAAAGTAATAATTTCTTTCAAAAATATATAAAACTTACTAGTCCCAATGCTATATGTACACATTATAAATTGCTGTATTGTGTGAATGTAATATGTATTTTAACCTCAGTGCAGTGTGACTGTCCTGGGCTCTGAAAGTGTAGAAGAGAGTGCTTTTGTGGTACAGCTGAAACATGCTGCTCTCCCCTTCAACCTCTGACCTCACAGAGAAACCCAAGAGAGGAAGGGTCTCGCATGCAACCCTCTCCTTATATAAAACAAAAGGACACAGAGAGATTAGGAGCTGCATGTTGCAAGTTAATGTGTGCAAAAACGTGACTGTGTGCATTACCTCAGGCTGTGGGTATGCGTAGAGAACTTTATCTTTCAGGAGGAACCACAGGCTTCTCCAACTTCTCTTGCTGTTCCTGCACCTCTGCAGGGTTCCACTCATCACTCCATCGGACACTGTCTCCTAGGCAACAACACATGATGTTTCACCCCAAATCCAAAGGAAAAAATAAAACATTAAATTAATAAAAATTGGAAGGGGTGTAATTGTAATTGAAAATAATGCAATGCTGAACATTTTAATGGTCTTAAAATAAGACTCTTTTAATAGCAACACTTAATAAAACTTGATTTGTGTTATAACCAAACAATTCAGTGTGAGATCAGAGTAAATCGTGATCCACTGGACTGATATTTAGTCCAAAGATATTAATCTAGAGGTTACCTGATTGAAAGACAGTTGGCCTTTGCGGCTTCTCCACAGACTCGATGGATGAATGTTTTGGAAGACAGAAGAGAGAGGTCGACTGGAGCTCTCTGTTATTGTGGCAACATCTCTCAAACAAATGCACACACAATTTTGATGAGAGTCACGCACAACTATGTTTAATTAAAACTAATTTAATGAAAGATATTGTGGTTGTACCATGCTTACGCAGCTCAGTGTAACAATGATCACACACTTTGGCTGACTGTGTGCATTACCTCAGGCTGTGGGTATGCGTAGAGAACTTTATCTTTCAGGAGGAACCACAGGCTTCTCCAACTTCTCTTGCTGTTCCTGCACCTCTGCAGGGTTCCACTCATCACTCCATCGGACACTGTCTCCTAGGCAACAACACATGATGTTTCACCCCAAATCCAAAGGAAAAAATAAAACATTAAATTAATAAAAATTGGAAGGGGTGTAATTGTAATTGAAAATAATGCAATGCTGAACATTTTAATGGTCTTAAAATAAGACTCTTTTAATAGCAACACTTAATAAAACTTGATTTGTGTTATAACCAAACAATTCAGTGTGAGATCAGAGTAAATCGTGATCCACTGGACTGATATTTAGTCCAAAGATATTAATCTAGAGGTTACCTGATTGAAAGACAGTTGGCCTTTGCGGCTTCTCCACAGACTCGATGGATGAATGTTTTGGAAGACAGAAGAGAGAGGTCGACTGGAGCTCTCTGTTATTGTGGCAACATCTCTCAAACAAATGCACACACAATTTTGATGAGAGTCACGCACAACTATGTTTAATTAAAACTAATTTAATGAAAGATATTGTGGTTGTACCATGCTTACGCAGCTCAGTGTAACAATGATCACACACTTTGGCACGTCTGTTCTTCATATATTTGAGGGGGAATTTGTTCCTGCAACAATCTCTGCAGAAAATCTATAAACAATATAAGATGAGAAAATCACAATAAATAGAGCTTATGAGTGGTTCTCGATGCAAAATGAAAATTTGCTGAGAAGTTATTAACCCTCAGGTCATCCAAGACGTAGAGGAGTTTGTTTGTCATCTGAACAGATTTGGAGAAATTTAGCATTACATTACTTGCTCACCAATACATCTAAAGTGAATGGGTGCCGTCAGAATGAGACTTCAAATAGCAGATAAAAACATCACAATAAAACACAAGTAATCCCCACAACTCCAGTCCACCAATTAACGACTTGCTGTGTGCTTGTAATAAACAAATCCATTATTAGGAGTTTTTTTTTACTTCAAACTGTTGAGCCTCTTTCCAGATTATTGCTTTCTCCAGTGAAAAAAGTGTCTCATCTGAATCAGGAGAGAAATATGCACAGATCAAGCACCGGTTACAAGTGCTTGGATTATGGATGTTTTGTCCAGAAGTGATGGTTTGAAGGTAAAAACATCATAATGATGAACTTGTTTATTACAAACATGCTGCTTTTATCAGCTGTTTGGGCTCTCATTCACTGCAGAGGATTCACTGGTGAGCAAGTGATGTAATGCTAAATTTCTCTAAATCTGTTCCAATGAAGTGACAGACTCATCTACAGCTTGGATAGCCTGAGGGTAAGTAAATTTTCAGCAAATTGTAATTTTTAGGTGAACTATTCCTTTCAATATATTTGTACCTTGCCGCAGGCATGGCAGTGATGTCGTCTGTTTGTGAGGCTGAAATGTGAGTGACAGTTCATGCAAACTGTCACCTGGGAAACAGACAGCAGAGGAGGAGCGTTCTCGCCGAGACACATCTCTGGACCATCCACTAACTAAAACACAAGACACATATAATTTCACAACAGGAAACAAAATGTCAACTCTTTCAGGTGTTGACATTTTAATCACACTTTATTTAAAGCTTCCTCACCCCAAAACAGTCTACTGGGTCTCCTGATACGGGGCCGAGATTCACTAAAGTCCGACTCAGTGTAGCAAACCAGCCGTCTCGTTCAGTGCAGGAGCTGCACACATGAACACATGCATCAGTCACACTGCACACACATACACTACATATGTATGTGTGAATGTTTGAGTTTGTGTATGTCACTTGCTTGGCAGACAAAGTGATGCTTATATCTTTCACGTCTATCTTCAATGCACTCTGAGCATTCTCTATTGGTGGCTTGCTGACCTGAAAGACAAAAAAAGTGGAAAGGATTTAATAATTGTAATTCACTCCCTGTCTGGGGTTCATACAATTAAATGAGGCACTTAAGGTTCTACAAGAAGAGAGGCGAAAATGAAAGAAGATATAAAAAATTATAAATAGACAAAATAAATACATGAATGATGTTCATGTATTTATTTTGTCTATAATTTTTTAACGTTTTCATACATATAAATGCAAACTAGAATAAGATGAAGATCTGACATATTTTACATATTTTCTTTTCTTATTATTTTATTCCTTTTTGTACAATACATTTTTCCTTTCTTTTTTCTTTTAGTTCTGTTTTCTCATTTCATTTTATGCATTTTAATTTCTTATTCTGTTACATGTTAGTTTTTACTATTTATATGACATTTACGGGTTTTCGATAAAGCACTTTGTAAAGACTTTTAAAAGGCTATATAAATAATGCTATACATAGATACAACTTGTGTTATTTTAGTATTATTCATATATTATTAGACTATTTCTTAATATTTTTAATAGAGTTTTAATTTAATATTTTCAGTTTTCATTTCATTTTAGTCAATTTGTTAAATGCTTTTGTCTTTTTTGCTTTATTTTTATTTCAGTTTTAATTTAATAATTTTGGTGCTTATTTTATTTTGGTTGGTTTTTAATAGTTTTAGTTAAAAATAACAACACTGCTTATAATTAGTGTCTTGAGCACTAGATACGCATTAGTGTAAAGTGCATTAGTGTTCTCCCTATTGAGAAAAGATGCTTTCCAAGAACTATTATACATGAATAAACACTATAAGTGTCCGTGAATGTTGTCAGCTTTACCTCCATCCCTGCCAATGGTAATCTGTTGATGAGTCTGTATTTGCCATCTTGCTGAGGATATGTGTACAGCATTATGTCATTCATCTGAAAATGTAAAAAGTAAAAAAAAAGTATAACATTCCCAACATATGAGCACAAATAACTACTTTGATATTTGCATACCACAACAGTTAATCTGAGTGGGTCACTGTAACAGATGTTCACCACAAGGGGGCGCTATGAGGTTGCTTTGCTGCATCACTGCTCTGTCCATCAGTGACCACAGGCAATGTTTGTATTAAGGCAGGTTGTTACAGCAAGGCATGATAACATAGTGATTTAGAACAAACTCAAATGTGCATTTAAGCTGAGATTTATCAAAGAGAATACTAATTCGCTAAGACACTCATTTCTCTGTGAAACAGAATTATTAGTCATCAATTACTCAGTCTGATGCCATTTTTATTTGTTCAGACAACTGCCAAATCATGTGCACATTATTCTGGGTTATCATAGGCAGTTAAGAATACATCTATACAGCTAAACACAACCAAAATACATCGCTGTAGACATGATGTTGTGCAAACACTGGATTTAGAAGTGCTTTCCTACCATCAGATACTGCCTGATAAGGCAACCTATTTTGTCTTCTGAAATGTTAATCAGTGGTGCAAACGAAATGTCACAGACTGTCTCCTGCATCAAGCAATAAAATATGAGGGATATTCAAGTTCAGCACTCTGGGGGCCACATGCCCGTCTCAGCGCACAACTGTCCGTCTGACTGAAAAGTCTACAGTATCCAGTATTTCTGACAGCCCATCTCACGTCCATCCTGTCACCCTCTGTTCTGTTATCTCAACACATTGCTTTGTCCCTGTTCCCACAGACTTATTCTGGGGTGAGAACAGAACAGTAATAACAATAGCACATGTAGACATAAACACACACAGAACAACATCCTGTCAGGAAACTCTAAAAACAAGTAAAATAGCTCACAAACACAAAGGAGAGACACTAGAGACTATACAGAAAGAAAGCAACTTTGGCAATCTCATCTCAGCTACTAAAAGTCATATATACTCTAACGTCTTTCTTCCCAAAAAAATCTTGTATCTTTGATAATTAAGTTGCAAAATTAATGTAAATAAAATAAAATCACATACCAAGAAAAGGTGACGTGGCTGCTTGCACTTTCTGCTGACCTTCATCAAAGTGCCCTCTTTCACAAACACCTAGAGCAAAGATAAAGATAGAGATTAAGACAACCTTACTCATAATTACAGCTTTAAAACCCCCCAAAATTCAGAAAAATTCATAAAATTTGATTGGATGAAGGGTATGTGATCAGTGAGCCATTGAATTTCTCACTCTCCCAGGTTGTAAGAGATCTGTCAGACCCAGAACACTGTGTTCAATATGGACCAAACGCAGGAGATCCGCCTAAGAAAGAGAAAAATAATGCAAAAATGCCCTTACATGGCACAGCAGTGTCATTTACACAAACTGCTTTGGTTCCACACACACAGACTATCTATAAGCACATTAGGCCAAAAAACACATACTTACTCCATTCTTAAGGCTGTCATTGACATGATGAGCAATATCTAAGACCACAACCAAAGCATCTGACGGGAAAGAGAGTTATAGGTAGAGAGAGACAGATTCATATTTTATACATGTACATTTTCAACATACATAAAAATACACACAAACATATAAAAAATACTACATATATTATTGTACATAGAATTTAATGTATATTAAATATCTGTATTAAATAATTATTGAATATATTAAATATTTCCTTAAAAAATAGGCCATCTCAATAAATTATTAAAAACTAGATAAATAATAACGACACAATAATTAGAACATATATACAATTAATGAATAAAAATAGATAAAATAAAAAATATAAATACATTTATATTATGTCAACTTCCCTTTCCTTACAAACAGATACTCTCTTAGAGCAGCACCTCATAAATAAATGACCCTCATATATAAATGATGCAGAAAAGCTTGTTTAAAAAGATTATTGAAAATCCATGATGGGGTCAAAGGTCATTTGCCTTTTGTGAAACTATCTAGAAGATCAGAGATATGTTGTTGTTTAAGCAAATCAATTATACACACACTGAGAGATAAAACCAAAGGACTCGTTTGTAATTGCAAACATGTCAAGATAAGAATCAAACATTAGTTTCTTAAAATTGATGAAGCCGACATTAGGAAACAAAATGGCTCTCTCATTTACTGTAATCCAAGAGACACAGATAAAAACAAGATAAGAAAAAAGTATACTGCTGCTGCTGTTAAGATACTGTTGTCTGTGAGTAATGCTGAGATTTACTTTGCATATTTTCAAACTCTCTGGAGTCTGGAGAGAAGTTGTTCAGGTAGTCTGTTGGAAAAAAAAAGCAACAACAAAAATAAAGCAATATTAAGCAATACTACAGGTCTTGGTATAAAAATTCCAGGAAAAAATAAATATGCATTTTAAAAAATATATTTAAATTGATAAGAATTAATAAGGATATAAAGTTATTAGTTAAAAAGTATAAGTATTTAGTAGTCACCTGTTAGCAGCATACGGTATTGTAGTATGCGCACAATGACCTGCAGCAACTGCTTTTTCAGGGTCCCTGCATCTGGTAGCTGAGATATAAAACACACGCTACAGTACATAGATATATGTTTAAATACAGGCCATCTGAGTAAATGAACACACACAACTCAAACACATTTACGTGTAATAATACAATACAAAAAACACACTCAAATCACACAGTACAGTCTGAACACATGTACTTAATGACAGTGGCAGGTTGATGGATATGCCTAATAATAAGAAAATATTTGGTTCAGTTAAAGTTGTCAATCAATGAAAACAAAAACATCATATATCCCTTACTGTGCTTTGTATGTGTTCCAGATAGTTCAATTTTTCATCATAATGACTGATGTAAGAAGAGAAAATGGAAAACTCTGTCATCTTTGCCAGGATGATTTCAGCAATACCTTCATTCTGATCCCTGATGTGTGGAGTGAAATGCATAAAACAGATGACATGATGACAGATGGACATTATTTGAGGATGATAAACAATTGAGGGTAGCATATGCGCATGCATGTGTGTGGGTAAGAGTGTCTTACCATTCTTTTAAGCGAGTCTCCAGTAATGTGTGGATATTTTGGTGGAGAGTATAAATATCAGGTACCTCTGTCCACACTGTCATCAGCCTCTCATCCACTTCAACTGACTATTGTGTGAAAGTGAGGGAAAAAAATAGAGTGCACCTTCATTGCTATTTTTCTGACTTCACACAACTCTTTTTCTACTAAAATCCACACACAATGTCAGTGAGAAATATGAATGATCCACCTCATTGAGAAGTTGTAAAGTCTTGACATGCCTTAAAATGAAGAAAAAGAAGCATGGTCATAATAATATAGCTATTTCTATTCAATTCAGACATTTTTCAAACAAATTTGCACCCACTAAATGGTTATCATTTTATCAGTAATGAAATTAATTTCTGCCAATCAGCTCATAGGCTTCAGCTGTTGTTTTCATGACTTACTGGGCCTCACTGTCCAGAAGCTCTTTGGCACTATAGAAAGCCCTGGAACAGTTGACATTCTGAAATAAAATGGCAACTGACTTACAATAAATTAAAACAAATCAATGCAGGACACATTGAAACACTCATAATAAGCTTACCAGTTTGTCAGATGCCTTTGTCTTTTTCTCTTGTGTACAAGTCACACCCACTGTTCCATCTTGTCTCACATTAGGAGAACAGAAAGTGTAGAGGCTAAATAACAGAAAAAGTAGAATCATGACACAATCACAAAAAATAAAAAAATAAATTAAAAAAATGAACTACCTAGTTAAAAAATAAACTTTCGTTATCAGGAATGCAATACTTTGAGCTTTTAAGGACTAGCATACAGATTAAGAGGGTTTTTTTTTATTTAAAAAAAAAATAGTTTGCCTGTTATTAGATCTAACCAAAAGATCTAACATGCGTTTCATATGCCTGATATTTACCTAAGAATCGCCCAACAAGCTTTCAATATGTTAAATAACACATTTGCTTACGATTCCAACTTTTTATGCTGTTTATAGTGTGTCTAGTTTCTCTAAACTGAAACATGTTTACAAGAAGAAAAAACATTTATTTTCCACAATGGTATTGAAATTAATCCTGAGCTTCATGTTAATAATATAAACATAATAAAACTAGGGTGACCATACGTGCCATTTTCCCAGGACGCTGATAAAATCCAAGCGTTTGCATGACCCTTGCGGACTTGACTCAGACGAGGACCTGGAGGATACGGAGCGATTATCCATAATGCTTTTACGATCTGATTTCCTAAGGAATCGTAACGGCAGAAGGTATCGCTTGAACCCAAAATCAGGCTTCTTGCAAGAAGCAGAGACTTCGTTCGGGAGGGATGGAGAACTTTTTCTGATTGGTCGCTTTGTGATGGATGCCAGTTCAAAAGGGGGTGGTATATCAACTCGAGTGACTTTAGCTAAGTTTGAGGTGCCTTGTGAAAGACATCCTAATGAGCCTGTCAGTGCAGGTCTACTATCTCCGATGAAACACTGATCTGTATAGAAGGAGCCTGGGTGTAGCAGAAGCCGCCTATTTCCTGTTGCAGGGCTACTCATTAGGCCAACTCTCTTACTGGGGGTTTCCACAGATATAGAGCGAGTCATAAAGTACTTCCTGTTCTGAAGGAAGTCTTTGGCTTGGATTTTTGGCTCTGTTTCTTCGTACACATGATCTACTGTGAGTTCTTTTCCCTCAGATCTACTCAAGTGGTCAACCCCTTCTTCTTCTTCTTCCCCAATGCTCTCTTCTTCTTGATTTTGTTGTAAACTTTGGCCTTGGCTTTCAGATTGCTGTTGAATGAGTGAGAAAGCATTGATGGCATTAAGATTTAAGGTGGCAGGTATCGCTTCATCATGTTTAACCACATATTTGCTACAGTAGTTGTGATTTGTATCTGCTATATCATCATCTGAGACCATTTCAGAGCCAGAAAATGGCTGAGAAGAAGAAGAATTTGAAAAAGAAGTCAGATCGGACTCAAGGAGAGTTTCACCTCCACTGTTTGATGAAGGACAGTCTGGAGAGTCAATAGCAGCTGAAGGATCCTGAGATGGACTGTCGTCTGATAAATAATGGTTTCCTTTTTCTTCCATTTGCTCTTTTTCTAACTGTATTTCATCATCCTCTTCCTCAATGGAAGTTGAAGACAAATCAGAGCCGTTCAATCCCTCCTCCAAAGTAAACATCATAATATCTCCATTGGCGTTGTCCTCTGCTTCTGTTATTTGGAGAGGTTCTGTTTGTTCAAAAAGGTCACACTCGGAAAGTCCATCTTTGTCTGCTAACGCCTCGCCTGCATCACAAATATCGGGGAACATCCCATCTATGTCTTCTTCACTTGAAAACATTCTGCCTGGGACTATGCCATTTGGGTAAAATGCTTCAATGAAAGTTTTATTGATACAAATTTCATCATACAGGAATCTGTCTGTGTGTGCAATGCATCCATAAACTGCATTAGAAGCCGACTGAACATCACTAGAGCTTTTATGTGATGTTGATACACCATTTTTAGTCAGTCTCCATTCTATCTTCCCAGTGTCCTCTACTTCAATCTGATCGGTCTCTATATAATCATCCACGTCTCTCTTACTGCAGGAATCAGAGAGAAGGTCCATCAACTCTTCCTCATCCTCAGACTTAAATGTTTCACCTTCTTCTAAACCCTCCACCAAATCTAAATCAATTCCCTGTGCTAACTCATCCCCACATCCTAACTCATCTCCCTGTTCCACAATAACATCTGGTTCTATCTCTTCTGCTTGCATTGTCTTTTCTATATGTATTATTTTCTCTGTCTTCCTCTCTTGTGACCCCTCCTGTTCCAGAACCATTTTTCCATGCATTTCCGTCATAAGCGCTCTTGAGTTTGGAGGCCTTCGGCTTTTGTTAGTGTGAAGCATATTGAAGTACATGTTTGAACTGAGATGATGCTGGAGATATTTTCTTGGTTTGGATTAAATTTTTGGTTTGGGTTCTTGATTATCATAGAATTATTCAGAAATAGGTGGTTGATATTGCCCCTTTAAGAGAGGCTCAGCCTGGAAGTGTCCTCTGGGGCCCAGGAAATGCTCCTGAAACCCAATAAGAAAATATTAATATTTACAAAAATAGTTTTTGCTGGAGAGTAGCATTGTGAACATTGTAGTAATTCGGGGCATCAAAAATAGTTCCATCCTCACTGTAAAAATTATTATTTCCTTGAAGATTGCTGGAAAATGTAAATACTATTTCTGTTTCCGCATTTCAAATTTTTGTGTATTATTCAATGTAATTGTTTGTGAAATTTATTGCAATTTCTGAATGAAAATTGTTTTTCAGGGTGATTTATGGGTTAATATTTTATGTTACAGTTGAATGAAACAGACTGCAGCTATGCACAAAATATAGAATATAAAAAAATAGAATAGAAATTTACAATAAAAATCAGACTTTAGATATTATATATGATACACGCACAATTCTATAAACATTTATAAGGTGTTTGAAAAGAGATTAATTTTCATTAACTTGACAGATTTAAACGTTTTGCTTTTTCTAAGGTCACAGTAAACACTCTACACTTTTTAACTGCATATTCAATATTTATATGTACTTTTTTGCCTTTTAAACATGTATTTTTATAATTTTACCTTTGTCACAGACCTAAACTTTAAATGCTAAACTAAATCCATCATAAAAATTATGATCTACACAAAGTGAAATACACCATTTAAATAGGCTATTGTATGTATTGTATGTTTACAATACATATTGTAATTTTCACTACAGGATGTTTCAAACAGCTTACTATGGTGGAAATTGTATTGTTAATGTCTTCAGAAAAAATATTACGTATAAACTATGTTAGGTCCACAGCCAGTGCCAAAAGTGCCCATATAGCTTAAGAAATAGGCTATTATCATAAGAAAAATATTAATGTTACGCTCAAAACAGTGCTGACATTTTGGTTAAGCAAATAACACTATAATATGTTCTACATGAGGCGCAAACAGAATCTTTACAAATATTTAAATAATCTAATCAATGTAATCACATTACAATAACAAAGTGGAATTCTCGAGAAAAAAAAAACTAAACTAAATGCGCACTAAAATATCGAAAAGTACGCAACTCTAAACTCGATACTATTTCATGCAACTCTAAACTCGATATTATTTCACATACTTTCAGACATTTAAAATTCCCACAGACACTTATTTCTCTTTTCCTAAATAACGTTAAATGTATCATACTTGGTTTTCGTTACCACATTATCACGTTAAAAACTCACCTGCGCTCATCGTAGAACATCATCTGGTATCTGAGACACGGCAATGACAGGTCAAATTCATTTGAGCACGATGAAATCGTAATAACATGAGATTATATACCAACTACTGCATTTTCCTACTTCATCTTGCGATATAACTGCAGTACAGGAGAGCAGGCGCTCAGCACGAGGACGAGCGCGCGCAAACACACACACACACACACACACTTTTTGCTTTGACTTCCTGAGGAAAGGGCGTCAGGACAAAAAGCAAAAACAGGAGTTTTTAAATCAAGACAAAATTTCATTTTTTTTTTAAATTTATATATATAGAGTAGGCCTATATGTATAAATTTGGCCACGTTCAGGAGCACACCGATCTAACACGCAGATCTGACAGATTGTTCCTAGCCTGTATCTCACACAATATATAACAAATATAATACATATTTAAAATAAATATTAAAAATAGAAACTGGACTTTGTTCAAAGCTATTTGAGGGAGTATGGCCTTCAGAGGTTTGCTTTACAGGAAATAGCTCTCTTATCCTGCATAACCTTCCTCAACAACAGACATCCAAAGAGCAGAATATACTATGTTCTAATATTTCATTTTCTATGAACTTGTCCCTAGTGACAATTTAAAAAAGTCATACTAAGCATAACTAATCCGTAATGCACTGATACACACACACACACAAGCATTAATCTGATTTTGACATCATCTATTATCTGCATGTGAATGCAGAAAAACAGCATCGGGATTACAGAATATCTTTCAATGTAAATCTCTCATACTAATGTCAAGATCACGGGTTAAAACCATAGTTCAGATGCCAGTGTGTTTGTAAATGCAAAAAATGGCTAAGTAAAGCAAAGCTACTGTAGCATTGACCAAAGGTCTAGCATCATTTGTTTGTTGATGTTAACTTCAACTGCAACTTGTGAAGTGACCAATGAGTGGATCCAGGAGTAAAATCTGCAACTGTTATTTTTACATTTATGATTAATAGTAGGAAGCCATTTCTATAGGCTTAAATAAGGCCATGACCTTTTCCCAACAGCTCTACAGAAATATGCTTCCTTCCTCAAAAGTCTTTAGCCTGAGTTTAGTCTGGGTTAGTATGAACATTCAATTCTCCGGGAGAAAAGTACAATGAAAGAGGTAAACAACCTACTTCAAAAATAAGACTTAAACATAACTTTAACTTAATACTTATTTTATTGGATGTAATGTTATTTGCTATAGATCGTAAACAGGTGTCCATCTTGTTTCTAAAATGACTGATTTTTTAGTAATATCCTGGGTACTGAGTGCAGAAATGTGTGTATTTAGATGGGAATATTATGAGAAGTCATTCTGTATTAGACTGTTTATCTGTTTGCGTCTTTATTGCAGCATGAATGGGATTCAGAAATGTTTTCCTTTTTATTTCTTCCAGATTTTAGCAAATCACTGTCACAAACTTGTGATGAACTAGAATAAAAAAAAGAAAGTGTACACAATACACTGGATCACATCATACATAGTGTCTCCGTAGTGTCAAATTTCTAATTTTCACACCTTTCATTTCTTCTAAAATATAATATTCAGATCTCCAGGATGCTGCTTTTGGATAAACAATGGCTACTGAACAAAGGTGGAAAAGATTAATGATATCCTCTTCTCCTCTACACTCACTACCTACATAAACATTAATATTTTCTTATCCTTGATTCATATTCACCACACTTAGGCTCAGCACCCTGAAAGTGTTGTAGTTAGTCATAACCTGAATGTGTAATTCTGGCTCCTTCATTCGCAGTCCAAAAAAATAAAAAATAAATCAAGGGAGGTGGTTTATCTCACTGGCACACAGAGGATCTGCAGTGTCTGACTCACCCAGGTTTGTAGTCATCAGGCTAAGTAAGCAGTCAGTAAACCTGCTGTAGACAAATGTTCAGTACAGACACATACACACACACACAAAGTGGAGACAAACACACTGACACAAAATCACTGTTCATCGTTTGAACAAAGAAGGGAAAAACACCCTGAACACTCCACCCTTTCCAGTTCAAGCAGGAAATGCTGAGCATGATAAAGTAGGTTGAACATTTATCAAGGATTCTGTTATCTGAGCTTCAGTCCTTTTGATCATACATCAGTGTGTGTGTGTTCAATTTTCACTGCAAATGTGAATGTGTTTACCAATCAACGATGATGTGTTGAAGCAGGATATCATATTATATTTTAGCTAATGCATCAGCTCTGACTGGAGAATTCGTAGCAGCTCATAGCAGCAATGAAAACACATTTCTAAGCAACTTACTTTTGCTCAATATTGTGAGGCGTTTCTAAACAGTCCAACCAGTAAGAAGAGTTGAGGAACTGACACAAGGAAATATCAACTGTAAACAAATAAGGAATGGGATTTTAACATTTATGGTTCATAATTTCAGAAAAAGAATTAGTGTCTTAACATATAGTTATTTGCAGTAGGTAAAGGTAAAGCTCTGTGTTAAAATCCATATCAATTTCTATGAACTGTAACATTGATTGAAAAGAGTGGGATATAATCTTTATTAACTTACTTATGTTGGTGACTCACCGAAGCTTGCTATCTTTGGAAATGAATGTTCTTAAAATTATTCAATTAAAAACATAAACATCACTTAAGATTAAAAGGGCATTCTCTATAGAATAATATGACAATTATGCAGAGATTTTTTTGTTTAAATTGAAGTTTTATTTAATAAATATAGCAGCAAGATAAATATGCAAAGCACTTTAAAAGCTATTTAAATTTATGTAATTAATAAATATATTAACTTAATGTGGTCAAGATACACAAACCCTTGACATTAAAGCATGTTGAAAAGATCACTGAGGAGGACCGTTTCATCATCATCATCCTCAGGCCCAAAAATAAAACTCCATCCTTCATAACCAGGTTGCTCGCCCATAAAGAAGTCATCATCCATCCGCAGTGAATGAAGCAGCTCCTCTAAACTAAAATGCTGGAAACCCCTTTTACTATGAAATGTCCCTTTATCGACAAAGGGATTGCTGTCCATATCCTCTTTTTCATCTTTCTTGAACTTTCCCTCCCTGGCCTGATCAGGGTTAGTTAAGTGGTCCATTTGATCATAGACTCGTCTCTTCTCTCTGTCAGATAGTACCTCATAAGCTGGAGGAAAAATTTAACAAAATTAATCATGAAATACTTCAGTAATATAGTAAATATTTTTTTTATACTTTTACATCCAAACACACACCTTGAGCAATGTGTGTGAAGATCTGCTGTGCATTAGGACTTTGGTTTTTATCAGGATGGTGTTTAAGGGCCAGCCTGTGAAATGCTTTCTTGATCTCTCTTGAAGATGCAGAGCGAGAAACTCCAAGCAGTGAGTAATAGTCACTCAAACAAGTACAGGCACACACACATAACAGAAGTACTATGCATAAATGCTCTGCTGTAGCCATCATCCACCTGAGAAGCAAATGAGAATAATAAACAAACCAGTACATAAATATACACTTTTCAAAACATTTAAATGCAAAGTGAACGTACTAGAAAACAAAAAAACAATTATTAAGTTATCTTTATGAGTAATGTCACATTTATTTACTTGCACATTTATGTGCACAAACACTTTTCACTTTTTTTTAATCAATCCACTCAAGTTCACACAGGTGTCCTAGCAGAGCAACCACAGGTGTAGTTCATCACATTAACTATGGATATGTTCCACTATGTTTGAAAACCAAAGTCTAAAAAAGGCTTGTTTTGAACAGCAAATCCTACATTTACTATTTTATATGGTGTATATTTTATTTTATTTTATTTGTAGGTTTTGCTAGAATTGTAGTGCGTTTTATTAAAACGAGAAATGATGCTTGATTTACATAATTTCAATACAAATGGCACTTTGGAGCTTACAAGGTTTCATAAAGAAAGAAAGTAATTCATAAATATCAGCAGACTTACCAAAGTATGATAGTAATACACCCAGCACTCCCAAAAGAAATAAGTCTAATTGCGATTAACAAACAAACAATTATGCAAACTCAACGTTTCGATACGGTATCGTACCTGCTAACGAACACGATTCTTTTCACGAAAAAAATGCCGACTTGCTCGTTTATTTCGTGCACGACGATTCGTTCACTTAAAAGATTTGTTCGAAAAAAAAAAAGATTTGTTCACGAAATAAACGAGCAAGGCGGCATCTCGTTTCGTTCTTGTGTTCAGAAGTTCACTTTGTGGAGGAATAAGCTCCTTCTAGAGCCTCGAAATTTTACTTTAGCATAACAAGAAGATTTCCTTGGTTTACCTGTAATGAATTAGTTTGATTAAACGATTCTCTAACCCACACAACTTGTCGCCACCTACTGGTATAATGGTTTGATCTGTTGAAAACGCAACTAAATGGATATTTTTAGTGAATTTATTAAAAAGATTCGATTCACTAGAATGAGTCAAAATCACTGGAGCACTGACATCCACTCACATGAGGGCGCTGTGTGTTTTTCCCCACATATCTCTTCACGGTAGTGCTGCGCTTGTTGAGAGCGGATTGTAAACACACGGCTATGGCTGCTGAGAGGGGCGGAGGTGACAACAACCATAACGACGAAATGGGCAACCAACTACAACTCCTGCCAGGTACGTATGCCTGCTAGTTTCCTAATAAACACGGAGTATATAGTAGTATCAAAAGCATGCCAGCTTAATGTCCTCCTCAGAACATGCAGGGAGATCTTTACTGACAGATCCAGATCCGCAGCTGACAAGGGGGCTTCTCTACAAACTTCAAGTGTCTGCGTACACCTGTTATGTAAAACACTTAATTAGTAACGATATTCTGCAACACGTTTCGTTGCTGTAGCCTTAATAGCTGCAACAACATTGTTGAGTGAAGCGTGCACGCATTTTGTTGTTTTATTGTATTGTCAACAGACATTCGTTATTATAATCATTGTGTTATTTATCCAGATGAGATATTTGCTTGCACTTTGCTTATTAATGGCTTTATGCATGCCCGGTTTTCCTCAAATGACTCTGTATGATTAAAATCGAAAGTAAATTGAAATAGGTTGTAAATGTAGATGTAGTTGACAAAGTGAAAGTGAATACTAAAAGGGAATACAGTAAATAATAAGTCAAGTGAAGTCACCTTTATTTTTTATAGTGTTTTATACAATAGAGATCGATTCAAAGCAGCTTCATAGTATTAATAAGGAATTAAATTCAGTTTAATACCAGTGTTGATGTTGCAAAATTCATGAATTAGTTGAAATTTTGTTGTCATCCAATAGTGTCAGTTCTGTCAAATCGATAATATATTATTGAGTATTAAGTGTCTATTAGACCCCAATTAATCAAGTCAAAGACAGGATGGAAAGGAACCCAAACTCCATGAGGTGACGGATGGAGGGAAAAAAACCTTGGGAGAAACCAGACTCAGTTTGGGGGACCAGTTCTCTTCTGTCCTAAATGAATAAACATGATGTGATGTTTATTGGGATAAGTGAAATTATATTCTAGCTCTAATCTTTCTGTTTTTCTACAGACAATGAAGAGGAAGAAGAGGATGACATGGAGACTGAGGATCGAGATGGTGAGGATGCAGAAAAGCCAAGTATGATAAACTTTGACACGAGTCTGCCAACTTCACACGCTGTGAGTGTCATCTGTCAACAGTACATTTAAACTAGTGCTGTCAAATGATTAAATGTGATTAATCGCATCCAAAATAAGTTTTTGTTTACATAATATATGTGTGTGTACTGTATATATTTATTATGTATATATAAATAAAATACACACACATGCCTGTATATATTTAAGAAAAATGTGTTACATTTATATATTAAATATATTTATATATAATTTATATGAATATAAATATATACACGTAAATACATGTAAATATTTTCAAAAAATATGCTGTATGTGTGTCTTTATATATACATAATAAACATACACAGTACACGCACATATATTATGTAAACAAAAACTTTTATTTTGGATGCGATTAATCGCGATTAATTATTTTGACAGCACTAATTTAAACACCAGTCATGTGACCTGACCTGAGGCTAATATGTTTAAAATCATTTTAAGTATGTAGCACCTTATTGATACATTTTGAATTCATTAGCATGCACATAATATGCAAGTAGCTGATGGTCAAAGTATTGCTATATATAATCGCAATCTCTTTTTGCATGTTTGTCTACGTTTGTGTGTATGTTGTGAAGTATCTGGGCTCAGACATGGAGGAGTTTCACGGCCGTACCCTGCATGATGAGGACAGTGTGCAGAATCTGCCAGTTCTTCCCCACGTCACACTCATTCTGATCCCAGGTCAGACGCTACCCTTGCAGCTTTTCCGACCACAGGAGGTCAGCATGTTCCGCAACCTCATAAGCCAAGACCGCACGTTTGCAGTGCTTGCACACAGGTATCAACAGACACAAGGTGCAGAATAATAACTACTACACATTAATGATCACATACCTTTGATTCTTCTTCAAGAACATTATCCAAGCAGGTTGCAGTGGAGGGTTTGCAGGTGTATTTATATTTCTTACATTTCTACATGCACTTTGCAATTTGACGTGTTTCTATCTCTCCCAGTCCTGATGCGAGTGGAGTGGAGATAAAAGCAGAGTTTGGGACGACTGCAGAGATCTATGCTTTTCGAGAAGAACAGGAGTACGGCATAGAGACAGTGAAGATCAAAGCTGTTGGACGCCAGCGCTTCAGAGTGCATGAAATACGCACACAAGCAGATGGGTAGGGCTATACACATGCTTTCACTAGGTACTACAATGTGCCGTCCACAAAATGTACTGTAGTAATAAACCACCATGCTATTTTTCATTGAATTCAGGAATGGAATGTGAACGAGACACTGCCATACGCACACATTTTTGTTTTTGCAGGATTCGTCAGGCAAAAGTACAGATTTTACCTGAGAGGATTCTGCCAGACCCTTTATGTGCACTGCAATTCCTGCCCCGCTTACATACACACACACCACAGCTCAAACACTCACAAACAACATCACCGCAGGACCGGTGCAGCCAGATCTGTAGACAGGTAACTGATGTAAATGATTTTCCTACTCATTAACTATTGTTTTTATTAAAGAACACACAGTTCTTAAACATTCTGGAATCACAGTTATTTTGCTTTTGTATTGTTTTGCCATTGCAAAACATATTAACTTTTAAAATGTTGAGTCATCCTTGTAAGTCATAAGTAACATACATTTTGCTTAATATGTAATATGCTCTCATTTTCTCACTTTCTTTCACAGAAGAAGATTCATTGTGCTAGTATGACCTCATGGCCTCCTTGGGTGTATGCCTTATATGACTCTGTGAGTTTGATCTCTTATTATTCATTTTATTATATTATACATTTTACTTTATAAATTTGTAAAATGCTAATTTTGCATAGTAAGCCTTAAAGGTGTGATTTCTTTTTTTTCCACTTAGAAATGAACAGTACTTTTGACAAATGTTTCTGAAAATGTATAATTGAAAAAAATCATCAGCATTTTTATAATAACAGTGACAACATTTTAGCACTGATGCTTGTGTATGTGTTTCTCTCTAGAAAACTCTCATGAGCAGAGTAAAGAAACAACTCCATGAATGGGATGAAAACCTCAAAGACGAGTCCCTGCCTACGAATCCCACAGGTACACACTGGGTTCAGGCACACAGATGCTCTCAGGCTCACACACACACAGTCAAGTAGTTAGAGAGTGTCTCTCTCCCTGCAGATTTCTCATACAGGGTGGCCGCATGTCTACCAATAGATGATGCTCTGCGACTGCAGCTACTGAAGATTGGCAGTGCCATCCAGAGACTGCGTTGTGAGTTGGACATCATGGACAGGGTGTGTATGTGTATGGTTGCCTCTGTCTATACATGTTTATGTAAGTCTCTCTTTTTGTCCAGGAGTTTGTTTTATGCATTGTAATATTGTGAAAAAAGCTAAAAAAAAATGTTTGCACTTCGTTTCCTTACAGTGCACCTCTCTCTGCTGTAAACAGTGCCAGGATACAGAGATAACTAGCAAGAATGAGATCTTCAGGTCAGACAATAACTTTAAAAACACTGAGAATTTAGTCACACTTAAAATATTAAAAGGACAGTTCAACCAAAAATGCAAAGTCTGTTATCATTTACTCAAACCTGTATGAGTTTTTATCTTCTGCTGAACACAGAATAAGATGTTATGAAGAATGTGGGTAACCAAACAGTTGTTGGTCCTCGTTGACTTCAATAGTATGGAAAAAATACTATGGAAGTCAATGGGGACTCACATTCTTCAATATATCTTCTTTTGTGTTCACCACAAAAACTCTTGAGGGCGAGTAAATAATGAAAGAAATTTTCATTTTTATGTGATCACAAAAAAATTACATTCTATCATCATTTATTCACCCTCATGTCATACAAATGGATGGTGATTCAAGGCACCAAAGTGTGTCAAGCTCCAATGAAGAAAATAAAGCAACAGGAAATAAAAATTCACCCCATCTTATTTTCTAAATGCATGTTGTTGATCTTATTGTGAACAATTCATTCATGCATATAAACATTTTTAACTCAATTTTATACAGTAACAGACTTTCTTATAATCGACTACAAGCTTAATCGACAGCCGATGGATAGAACCCAAGTCCTCACCCTACACTTTTTCTTCCTCGATAATCCATTTTACTCGAATGTACATCACAATGTGGAAACAAATGTCTGTTGCTACTTCCATTTCCAAGTCTTCTAAAATCATATGATAGCTTTATTTGAGGAAAAAGAACAAAGTTTACATCAAGTCATCATATCCCTTCATTGTAGCTCTCAGATTTGACAATTATAGTGAACTGGGAGGTTTAAGCGACTTAAGCCAAGAGTAAATGATGAAAGACTTAAAACATTTTTGGGTGATCTTTCCTTTTAAGATTGAAATGAAAACAAATACTCATTCAGCACTTCTCTGTTTTTAGTCTATCTCTGTATGGGCCAATGGCAGCATATGTGAATCCACATGGTTATGTTCACGAGACGCTTACAGTCTACAAGGCCAACAACCTCAACCTGATTGGACGACCTTCCACACTGCATAGTTGGTTTCCAGGGTGAGAGTCAAAGCTTTTGTACATTCAAAAATTTATTTTTGATCATTTGAATTTTGATCGATTTTCATGTATAATTACATTTATTTCTTGGCTTAGGTATGCATGGACAATTGCTCAGTGCAGAACCTGTGGCTCTCATATGGGCTGGAAGTTCTCAGCAGTAAAAAAAGATCTGAGTCCACCTCGGTTCTGGGGTTTGACTCGTTCTGCCCTCTTACCGACAATCCCACAGGGCGAGGAGGGTGTCGAGGGGTCACGCTTGCTGTGCCTGTAATGTGATCTGAGCATTACTTGTGACCTTTAACCCTAAAGCCCACAAGCATATGCTCCCCCAGGGGTCTCTTCTGTCACCCCAAAACCTCACCCAGAGAGAGAGAGAGAAAGAGTGTTTGTGAGTTTATATGTGTAGATGTGTGCATGAACAGGGAGAGGAAAGAAAAGGGGACAGGATAGCATAAGATACAGGAGTAGAAAGAACAACAGAATGCAAGTTGTTGCCTTCACACACCTTGTGCTGTGTAAATTACAGCCTGATACGTGCAATATCATACCAGATGGGCTCTTTAAGATATTACAGTCTGTTGTAATGCACTTAATTTACCGTCTAGCAGTCTTTTCTTCATTATTACTGCCTAGATAACAGTTAAGCAAGGTGTTATCTTGTTTGGATGTTTATGAGTATTGTGTTAAAATAGGGTCAAATCTAACACCAAAGTGTGATGATCTCATTTAGTCTGACAGAAAGTTTTTTCATGCCTACTTTTCGCAACATAATCAACAATCATGTAGAATACCTCAACCAGTTAAATGCTCTTGGACATCTTCTTCAAAACAAGATCTAATCTGCTTGAATTAAATCATTTCCCATACGCTATGTCCCATGTGCTTGTGTCGGGTACATTTGGCACACAACTCCTGGCTAAAATTGTCAGTTGGTGAATAATAAAGGAAATATCAGGGAGTTACCTTTTATGTTATTTAGACTCAATATCCAGAGCAATTCTCGAAGGGTGTTTTGTATTTCTCAAGTTTCTCTGTTTTGCTTCATCCTTTATATTTGTTTTATTTGGATACCATTTAATTGAATGATGATATGATGTATATGTCGAGTTGAGAGCCAAAAAACGTGTATCCAGAACGGAATTGGTATGCCGAGAAACTACAGTCTGCATTGAGAAACTTCCTAAAATATAAAGATTCTGTTCACATGTTTATTAAATGGAGTGCAAAAAAACAGTTTACACAGAAAATCAGCACACAAACATGTTCATTCTTCACTAGTCAGTTACATAGCTGTAATAAGAAAACAAACATGATACACACTGACTTGCATATCTGTAATGTTCAAGAGATTAAATACTGTTCAGTACTGATAAATTCTCGCCAATAAACCGCTTCTGAAATGTTGCATCGTGTTTAATCTTTTCTTTTGGGAAATTTCAATTTGGACGGTTCCATATGTTAACATTAGCTACATTAGTGAGCATGAACCAACAATAAAAAATATTTCTAAAGCATTTATTAATCTTGGTTAATGTTTATTTCTGCTTTTTGTAATATATTATTAAAATAAAATGATCTGTTATTATTTAATGGACATGAGATTAATCCTGTTACAAACATATTGCTCATTTTTAGCTAATGTTAACAAGTGGGACTATTGTAATGTGTTACCAAAATTTTTGTTTAAAACACTTTTAACTAAAAATTATACTGTATGTATATACTGTACAAATATTAATAGTCTTCTAATTCAACCATAGCCATAGTTTGATCACACATTTGTAGACAAACTTGGATATGTGTACAAAATGGATTAGAAATCGAAAATAATTGTGACCCTGGCTGAGAAAACCCAGCTAAAGTCTTTTTTTTTTTTTGTCCTTTACATAAAAACATCCTTCATAAGCTAAAGAACATTCTGTGAAAATGTAACCTTGATATCTTTAATACTAAGACCATGTCAAAGATTGAAATCATAGTGAAATTAAAGGTTGAAATCAAACTTTGATGCTTGTTATCTCATAATTAGATTTTGAGACTTTAGCCTGGATTTCACAGAGAGGGTCATACATTAATTTGCTGGTATTATTTTAAGCTTTTTGCTAAATTAAGGTCATGTGACAACAGTGAAGCATAATGTTTGAAACGTCTGTTGTTTCATAATTCATATTTAAGAGAGAGAGAGAGAGAGAGAGTACTGTAGTTTATACTGTAATGTTTTACTATAGTGTCTCATGTTTTCATTTCCGAACAAACCGCCAGAGGGAGGTGTTGCTACGCAGTCTCGCTGTCTTCTTCACTGGCTCTCATGATTACGCAATCACAACAAACAACGACGACAAGCTGTACAGATGAATGTTGTTGGCAGTCACGTACGCGTTCCGTTCCCCAATGCTTTGGGCCGTGGCGCATGAGTTTAATCTATTCAGAAGAGAACTTTAACGTATCTAACGTTAGTTTGTGTGTGTATTTATTTGCTTGCAGCGTAGCTGCTGTTTGTATTATTCGCATTAGTCTTGTCCTGTCTTTGGCGATGCCTCAGGAGTCTGCGGAGGGGCAGCAGGCGCTGCCGCTGGTCCGATCTCTGGTCAGCCGGACACCGGCCTGCGTGGTGTTCTGTAACTGCAGTCCGCGCGTCGTGAAGCCCATCTGGATCAACTTCCGCGGGGAGCCGCAGCCATACGCTGATATTCAGCCGTACACCGGGCGAAGAATGACAACTTATGTGGGTTCGTACAGTTATTGTTGCAATTTGGAAAATAACTGTCTGACACGTTTAGCTACACCTTTTATGCCAGTTAATGTACAAAACGGCTCAACACAAGTGTTTTATATCAGGCAAGACCAAACTGTTCAGAAAAGCTAAGTGTTTGGGTTTATATCATGAACTAACAAAGTGTACTTTGACACATCTGAGTTTTCCTCCCATAAGTGATTATTAATCTCTAAATTGAAACTACGTAAAACATTAAAGTGTAAGTGATTCGAACACATTTCCATTTTAGTTTCATGGTTTATTTTTTAACGTATTCATGCCAAAAAAGGAATATCTGAAAGATATTGTCTATGTGCTAGATTACGGGCTAAAGGGATAGTTCACCCAAAAATTACAATTCTGTCATTAATTACTCACCCTCATGTCGTTCCAAATCTTGGAACACAAATTAAGATATCTTTGATGAAATCCGAGACTCTCCATAGACCGCAAGGGACCAACCACGGTCAAGGCACAGAAACGTTGTAATGACATGGTTAAAATGGTCCATGTGACATCAGTGGTTCAACCGTAATTTTTACGAAGCTAGAGAATACTTTTTGTGCGCAAAGAAAACAAAAATAACAACTTTATTCAACAATTCCAAAGTCCCTTTAAAGGAACACTCCACTATTTTTGAAAATAGGCTCGTTTTCCAACTCCCCTAGAGTTAAACAGTTGAGTTTTACCGTTTTCAGCAGGCGCAATGATATTACACAGCGCCTGAAAATAGTCCCCATTTAGGTAACTTCCAATGGAAGGCACGCTCCCTGTGCAAGCAAGTGGTCACGTTGGTTATGTTGGCGGAAGTTAGCCTATTTTCAGGCGCTGCGTAATGTCATTGCGCCTGCTGCACCCATGGTACGGCAGCAAATTATTACGCCCCAACATTCAATCTACCTGAGGGAAGACGTCTTTCATTGTAAGTTAATGCTGTTAAATGGAGAGAGAAAAAAATACATAAAAAAACAAATAACTTCTAGCGTATTCTTAAACGTGGACCTCATTATTGAAGTAGGGCCTACAAATCCAAGCACCAGAAGCAGCCCACACTCTCTAAGTTTTCTTTAATTGAAAAATATGCATTTTCATTCATTCAAAGGCTATATGGTTGTAA
>NW_015649998.1:26511-41689 GCF_001515625.1 Sinocyclocheilus rhinocerous
CATTATGGTACAGTACAAATATTTGGAGCGTCCCTTATTCTGTCCCTTATTTTCTTAAAGAATAAACACTTATTTTCTACAAGAATACAAGAACAAACACTATTTTATTAAAGAATAAAAGATAAAGAATCACAATTGTCCCTTCTTTTCCATTTCTGAAGTTAATTGGCAACCCTAATGATGATGTAATTATCTTACTCCCCTGACAGCGGCACCTTGCTCAAAAAACAAAACAAAACGTCAGTTGTTGGAGATATGTGAGCAAAAAAATTATAGATCAAAGAAAATGCATAATAGAAAGCGCAAAAGGCAACACTGAAAAGGCCAGTACAAAAAAAAAAAGTGGGCCGGTCTAAGGCATGAAACTCCAGGGCTGAAAATGAGTCCCACTCTGGCCCTGGCTAAGCTGCAGCTAAAAGTGCTACCGCCAGACCCGGAGATCGGCTGAATGGATTCGAAAATGGTAAAACTCAACCAACTAACTCTAGGGGAGTTGGAAAATGAGCCTATTTTCAAAAATAGTGGAGTGTTCCTTTAAGGCAAGTAATGTCACTTGGTCGGCGGCCATCTTTGAAACGCCTCTCGGGCATGCAAGTGCAGCTCCTATCACTTTGAAAGGGGAAACATCAAATGCTCCAAAACTGTTCGCCAAGCTTAGGATTAAATTTCATATTTGAAATCACCAATGAAATCTGACAAGAACTGTATCATAAATGTTGTTTATTTAGCTCAAATAGCATAAAAAAAGTGTATTTCTCAGGCTACTCATAAGTGCACGTCTCAGACTGTTTCTATAGCAACCAGGACTTCTAATGGCAGCTGCAGTGATGTGTTGACTTTACTGATTAGCAATGGACCCTTTTCACAAGACTGTGATGACGCGTTTAACGGTCATCAGCATTGTAAATCCTCGAATGTTTTTCATATTTGTATTTTTTTTTTTAATGTATGTACATTTATAACACTATTCTTTGTATTATATCAACTTTGCATCAAATTACAAAAACACTAATGCGAGGGTGTTTCTAATGCAGCATCTATGGGAGGGATGGTAAATTTGACATCGTTCTCTCTTCTGACTGCCGTTATCAGTCTCTCTCAATTTTTTTGAGAAAGTCATGAAAACACTATCATAGAGTTTTTCTTTTGCTATTTGAGCAAATGGGAATGCAAAAAATATATTTGTGGTATTGTCCCATTCACTGCTCTTCAAGTTAACCCAACTATGACGACTTCCCCTGCTGAGAAACCCGGAAATGTGAAAAAGGTCCATTGGCTCTTTTGCTCAGAAGGCAGGTGCTGCGTCCCAATTCGCCTACTTATACTTTGCCCTAAAAGTATGTACTCATTTTGTGAAGAAAAAGTACATACTTTTGAGTATGTAGCAGAATAGTAGGCAAGCTTTGGGACATACTATTTCGTCATAACTGTGTCTTTAACGGACGCTCTGTTGCTTAGTTACATACATCCTGTCACCATTTAAACTGCACTGTCAATCACCTTGTCAAAGTTAACATTATCCATATTTCGTTTAATTTAATTAATGTTTGTAGTTTTTTAACACTTTTCATGCGTGTTTGTAGTTCTAATCGAATCATCGTCCACCGCGCAATGTGTTGTGGGAAATATTAGCCGTTAGAGTATGCACGGATCTGCACTTCGAATTTCTACCGGAAGCAGTAAACCATCCGGGTACCTTTGGAATACTCATTTCACCGTACTACGATTTGGGACATACTAATTCTAATTTCGAATACTATTTAGGACGGATAGTATGCGAATTGGGACGGAGCTAGGGTTTCGTTCGATAGAGCGGCCATATTGAGTGTTCCATTTTGCCACTAGAAGGCAAGCCGGCAACCATTAGCCGAAAAGCGTAACAGCTAATGCTAATGCTTCCGGTCTGGCAGTACATGGGAAAGAAGACCAGAGGCTGTGTTTTTTTTTTTGAATGGATGTCAATGGAGGAGAGCTGTTTTATAAGAGAAGTCACTGACGAGGGTAACGGGTTTGGAACGAGTAATTAATGACAGAATTTTCACAATTAATTATCCCTTTAAGTAGTGCAATGATCTGTTTGAATGAAAGTTTCTCATACTGTTTTTCTGATTCTGTCAGGACATCCATGGATGTTTCGGGATGCAGAAACTGACGATCCAATGGTAGTCAACAATAAAGAGATGTATTTGCCAGCCCTCCTTGAAAATGGACAAGTCTCAATTGCCAACATCACATTGCCTGGTATACATATTTCTTTCAGACTGATAACCAATTCAGTCATTTTGTAAATTAGCAATCGAACTGCGAATGTGAATTTTTGTTCATCTAAAATTGACTTTTATATTTGTTTACCAGTGTTGACATTGCGAGATCGCTGTCTGCAAGTTGTGAGGCGGTTGGTGCCCAGAGAAGATATCAGTCAGTTGGAGATCGCCCGCTGCCTACAAGATGACCTTGCTCAGAGACCCAGCATTCATGCCGATCTACGACGCATTAGCCAGCGGGTGGAACAGAAGCTACTGGAGAACAGAGGACAGCAAAACAGATGAAAATATGAACATTAACATGAATGTGAATAAGGGCATATTTACTAAGAAAGCCTGTGTACCATCACCATGAATGGACAGTATAGTCTGGCACTGTAAAATACAGTGTTGCCAAACCTCAGATCAGGAGGAATATTTTCTTAAGCAAATGGACTCTTTAAACATGGGTATCTTTAGGTTTCACTGACTGCATAATGCAGATTTTGTGTGACTGTCTGTGTGGTAGGCCTTGTAATATTATATTTTTTGATTACAGTTCTCTGTATACTTTTACTCTCTTTTTTTTTTTCAGCCTCATATTTGGAAAAATCTTTGTAAATAAAAACAAAAAAAATGTTACTAAATGTTTTTAATTATGTCTGTGTCTATTCTAATTATATAAGACTAATGACTTTTGCATCAAGCCAGCATTTATTAGTAATTAATATGTATTTATATGGTTGCTAATAATTAATTGGAAATGCCAAATGCTCTTAATATTGCCAATATTTGATGCTTTTGACAATATCTCTGGCTATCGTCGATACATGATACGATGCAACTCAGCATGGGGAGGTTATCGCCTGTCCACTACGCCACTGACCCTGTTCTAATTCACGCTAGCTGACATTATCAAGTATGTCAGTGACTTGGAGTCCAAAAGCATAAATTGCATGATGAAGACTATTAGAATGCAGTAACTTAGAACGACTCTATAATTCAAATAATGAAAGAAAAATATCCATGTGTGAGTTTTTATTTTTTATCTTTATATTATATAGTGAAGTAATATCAAACAAGAATCAACACGTGTCTGAGATCGCCAATGTTAAATTAATTTTATACATGCAGTTCAACAAACAGTTAATCGATTGAGTTACGTTTTAGACACATTTTGTCTTTTTTCCTGTTTTGCAAATGAAATAGTTTCAAACAAAGCCACGCTTATTTCAGTTAGTCGGACTTATTTTGAACCAAATCAACTGACAATAAGTCAGACTAACTGAAATAAACCTGGCTTATTTGGTAAACTTGTATTATAAAACAGGCCCCTGTTATGCATCTCAGAGCAACACTTTCCTGAATGAATCTGTTTTTGAACGAATCTAGTGAGCCAATTATTCAATGATCCATTCATAAACATTTGCTTCAATTTGCTTCGATTCAAAGTCCCTCGATTCTAATTGAATCTGCCATTTTAAAAGAATCGTTTGATTGAAGGATGCAATTAATCATTTATTAAAATAGACACTTTGAATATCTTTTTTTTCCCCATATATTTATCCACGACAAGCCTAGCTAAACCAGCACAAAAACACACTCAGCAAAATATTATCTTTATCAACAACACCCCCTTAAACGATCCCTTTCTTCTTATCCCCTCAAAGCATACATACGTGCTAGATATATGCACACTCCATACTTGGTACGTCTCAAACTAAGCGTTCACTACCATGCAATGCTGTCTAGGCCTAGGGTCCAGTAAGATGTTGAGTGTTGGCAGGAGTGAACCAACGCATCGCTAATCACATACGCACGTGATCCACCTGAACTTTCTTCATCCGTACAGGCCTTAAGGTTTGTAATATTAACTTTGTCGTTGCTTGGACTGAATCGTGTTTAATCAACACTATTACGCGTTTTTAGACTGTTTACCGTTCCTGTGATCGTCGTTATGTGCTCTGACGCTTGGGGTCACAGTTTTAGGCCAGACATGAGGCTTTTGCTAATTATTAGCATGTGTAATTAACTAATAGCTCTTTGAGTATACATGTTAACGTGTTTTACATCGTATACAGGTTTATGCTTTTTCTTTATTCATGTATAAAAATAAATACAAGAATTAAAAAGACATCGATGTGTTTTTAAAATTTTTAGCTAACCTGCAGGGAAATGCCTGACCGTGGAGTTTTTAAACACAGAGAGTGTTTTGGCTTGTTTTCCGTTTTCTCAAAGAACCTGCAAATAAATCCATCTCCAATAGGGCTTAAAAAGGCTGCACCGGTTTGTGTTTCTCATTTTTGATCTATGTATTTTATGTATACATTTCCTTTTTTTTTTCTTCAAGGTCTTAGTAGGATGAACCGCAAAAGGGAAAAGGTTAAGTTTACATGGCTGAATAAGGCCAAGGACTCCCCCAGAAAGCTCATGAAGAACAGTGTGGGTGTGGCACAGCCAACATGCTGGGATGGAGATGATCAGGATGGTGTTATAAGAGAGGTTGGCTCTCCTGGCCTGAACACATCTACTGGGTCAGCTGGACTGGGCGTCATGGAGAACATGTGTCTCAGCACCCCACGCAGTACACCCAAAGCACGCTTAAAACTGACTGGATGCCACAGAGCACTGTTGAAAAAAAACAGTCCTGGTGAGGTAAGTAATAATATAAATTATAAATTTGTGTAATGTCTGTATTTAAAAATTACATATATTTGACTGTATTTGTGTTTTGTGTGTGACATATAGGACACTGTTTCAGGACAACAGTCCTTTGTTGGACCTTCACCTCCTTCTGCTGGAAAGAAATGCAGGAGTCTAGAAGAAGGGCAGAAAGTCATTCTCCTCAAAGCGCTGAATGATGCGATGGGGAATGCAAACAAAACGTCATCAATTGGTGGGCCTAAAAGTCTATCTGCAAAAAAACCCCCAGACAAGCTTATAAAGGCAGTTGAGGAGGAAAGCACATCTGAGCTTGACTGCTGCTCATTCAGTGAGAAGATTGAACAACTGATCGCGACTACAGATGGCAAGCCTCCCCCGCTGGAGTTCATAGACACAGAAGATGATGGGACAGAAATAAAGCTGGACACCAGGGTAATGAATGTTTTTTGTTTTGTTTTTTGTTTTTTTATAAATTCAATGTGTTTGTTCAGCAGCAATGCATTAAATTGATCAAAAGTAGCAGTAAGACTTACATTTTTGCAAAAAATTCCATTTTAAAAATTAATGCTGGTTTTAAAGCATGGCTATTTTGCACAATTATAATGTCTTTTAAGAGAATTGCTACTGACTTTGTCTCTATGTACAGCGTGTGATCCTAAAGCGTCCAGAATCGCCGGATTGGTCAGATGTTGAGGACTCGGAGCAGGTGGAAGTTTTCTCACAGGATGAGTCTTTCGAAACAAAGAGGCGACAAACAGCTGAGCTTAAAAAGGAATGTGAGTTTGTGGACTATAGTGACACTCTTCCAGCTTTGGAATGCCATCCTTACTCTTTATCACCAGCTTTAAAGCCTTCAACATTCCCTCAAGCTCTGTGGAAACCGGAGTCAGAAGTGGATAACAATTTCCCAACCGTCCCAGCCACGGGTGTGGAGCTTTTGTCAGAGCATTCACCTCAGAATACAGCCTCTGACCTCGACCCACCCAAGAACTACACGCCTTGTAGGACAGTCAGACGGTCCCTCAAATTACAAGAGTCTATCATCAGCTCTTCTCCACTGGTCAATGCTTTCCCCGGGCTCAGAACCTTTGCCTCCGCCCCATATACATCTGGTTACTGGGATTACTCGCATCTTACTACACGCAGGACTTCAGAATCAAATATTTATGCGTCCTCACCGATGCTCCTCGCTGGGGACGGTGCCACTCGCAGGATGTCTCTTGGCTCGGAGCCTCTCTGGCTGTCAGATTTGAACTACTCACAAGCAGATTCTGCAGGATTCATTGACACGCACTGTCACCTTGACATGCTTTATGGGAAGTTGGGTTTCTGGGGAAGTTTCCGAAAGTTTCGGAGCATCTATGCAAGTACTTTCCCAAAGGAGTTTAGGGGCTGCATCGCGGACTTCTGCAACCCACGAATCACAGAAAAAGAGGCTATCTGGGAAGGGCTACTAGGAGAGGAGAAAGTGTGGGGAGCCTTTGGTTGCCACCCGCATTTTGCCAAGGAGTATAACCACGCTTATGAGCAAAGCATCATGGGTGCTATGCGTCACCCTAAGGCCATTGCATTCGGAGAGATCGGTTTGGATTACTCGTATAAGAATTCCACCGACTCATGGAAGCAGAAAGAGGTATGCCAGACAGGATGATTACTTCCAAATATTTTTATATCAAATTAAAATATATTATTTCTCACAGTTTCTTTGTGTGTCAAGGTGTTTGAACGGCAGTTGCAGTTGGCCGTCGCTCTCGGGAAGCCTCTTGTCATACATTGCCGTGATGCTGATGATGATGTGCTGAAAATTATGAAGAAGTGTGTCCCCTGGGATTACAAAATACACAGGTCAGTGCTCCTAAAACAAACTTGCTGGTTTAATTGATGTTATATAGATTTTTGTTTTTAGAAAATAACACGGCTTATATTTAACTCCAAACTCAAAATAAATTGTTATATCATTTTTTTCAATTTTATTTTCACATTACTGTATTGTAGTGATCTTAAATGGTCTTAAAAATAGACTACATTTTCTTTATATATTATTTAGTAAACCTAAGACAATTTATGAAATGTTTTGGATTGAATATATATTTTGATTTTTTTATCAAAAAAAAAGATTTTTTACTTTTTTAAAAGAAGGCTTAAGACTACATTTATTTAATCAAAAATACAGTAAAAACAACAATAGTGTTGTGAAATATT
Organism: Sinocyclocheilus rhinocerous; assembly: GCF_001515625.1. Classification (NCBI taxonomy): domain Eukaryota; kingdom Metazoa; phylum Chordata; class Actinopteri; order Cypriniformes; family Cyprinidae; genus Sinocyclocheilus; species Sinocyclocheilus rhinocerous. Next base: position 33,621 of record NW_015649998.1, read on the forward strand.
ATATTAAAAGTGTCTGTCACTTTTACTGAATAATTTACTGTTTTCACAGAAATATTAAGCACAAAAAAAAAATATATATATGTATGTATGTGTGTGTGTGTGTGTGTATGTATATATAAAATGTATAAATATGTATATATTTTAAAATACTAACTTGAGTCATTGTGTGTTAGACACTGTTTTACCAACAGCTATTCTGTGATTGAGCCATTCCTAAGTGAATTCTCTAACCTGTGTGTGGGTTTCACTGGACTGGTGACGTACCATCATGCTGCGGAGGCTCGAGATGCTGTGAGGAAAATCCCACTCGACAGAATCTTATTAGAGACAGATGCACCATATTTCCTACCCAGACAGGTATCAGTGCATCTTACTAGGCACACATTGTTTGATTCCACTTACTACATATATGTGCATGCCTTGTCATTCTTTAATATACACATACACATAATATTCCTCTCTCTGTAGGTGCCTAAGTCCACATGCAGGTTTGCTCATCCTGGTATGGGCATACACACGCTTCATGAGATTAGTCTGCTGAAGGAAGAGAGCCTAACCACAGTACTGCAAACAGTCCGGCAGAACACCAGACATATATACGGCCTGTGATTGGAAACTTCATGTTACTATAGCAACTGAAGTCCTTGCAGTTTTAGTCTAGCTGCCATCAGCTTAGTGTTGCTAAAAAAGTTAAGATTTATATTTGAATGTACTGAAGTGTGCTAATAAGTGTATGAGCATTGATACTTAAGTTTTGTAGCTGTTGTAGTGAATTTCACATCTGTTAAAAATGTTAGTAACGATAAATTTTAATATCTCTTCAGTTTTGTGTTTTAAAATGGTTCTTTGTTCTCAGGATTCTTTTGTCGTGTATCTGCATGCAATACATAAGTGACATAAAATGCCGACTTGTGTCTTCCCTTATATTAGAATAAGTCATTTTTCCTTATGCCATCACATGAAAGTTTATGCAAAAATAAAATGTAAAGCAGATTGTGAAAACCCACAACAAATAGCTTTTACCAAGTTGTTGGTTTTATATAAATGTAACTTTTGTCTAAATAAGAAGATTGAATAAATGATCTTGTATATGCAACATGAGTGGGTTCATGAAATAATTTTTTTGAGAAGAACAAGACTTCTTTATTTCAGACCTTATTAAATGTGAAACAGATGTGATTGAGCAAGGACAAGAGAAACCAGAGGCAAAAAATCTTTTTTTTTGTGTGCGTTTTTGTCATCCTTTATTTTGTCAAATTGTGGTGTTGGAAAATTATTACAATTCTACTTTACAAACATTTTTAATGGTTTATAAGGAGTTGAATCTTGTAGAACTGGTAGCTCTTGTCAGAATTCTGAGGGGGGAAAAAGAACACATTTAATATAATAATTTTGCAGAAGACTAAAATTATTTAAAGACAACTAATATTGTCTTGAGGAATTATCTGCTAGAAAGCAATTTTAGTTTCAGGGTTCTTTAAGGATCTGAGACACTTACTGGGAAATTAAACCATTTTCCATAGTGAATTTTTAGCTGTTTTATTGCATTTGCCATTTTCATAGTTACTTGTATGGATCTGTTCTTAAAATAAGAGTTTAACTCACCAAGTGGGGAATCACTAAGAAGATTGACCAGAACCTTCTGCAGCACAGGACCATATTTCTCATACTCCGCTCCGCTCAGAGACACAGAGAGTTCGAACGGAGCACTCATCTAAATGAATAGTGAGAACAAATTATGACTTCAGTAGTAACTGATTGAAATCCCATTCAAAAGTGCACTTGCATTGAGTTTTTTTTACCATGAATTGGTCATCCTCTTTAATCACTGGGAATTCTGGCTCAGCAACATCTCTTCTGCCCACCCGTGGTGGCCTCCGACCCTTAAAATTGGACACATTTGATGCCATACTTCTAGCATTAATTTGTAATTTTGACATACTTCATTTTTTAATTTGACATACATTGGTTTACTCCGAACGTATAACACATCCAACAGACATACACTCACCTGTGGTTTCTGAGCAGGACTGAGGAAGCTGGTGCCGCCGCTCACGGACTCGACACACAAGGAAAGAGCACATAAGAGCAGAAACATGTGGCTGGGACGACAACGCAGAGGCATCCTGGGAAGTCACCTGGTTTAGTTCTGTTTTACGACAACACTCTTTAATGGCTGCACTTTAAAAGTATCAAATATATATGCTGAATGCACAGAAATAGTAAACAATAAGAGTCAACCCCACCTTCTGTAATGATCAAACTGCTTCTGTAGGTCTGCACACTAAGATCTGCTTCTCACTTTTATAATAGCCTTTGGTTAACAATTAGCATTAAAGTCTACAACTGTAACTGTGAAAACAAACAGAACTAAAAATCCCTGATTGTTACTGTATGTGTGTGAGAGAGATTTCCCATAGGGTGATATGAATATGATGATAACAGACAAGTAAAGTCATATGGTGGTACACTGCTGTGTCAATAGATATTAGTGTTACTAGACCACTGAACTATTGCCATAGCAGGTTTATTTGACTGACCTGGTAATTCCTCTGTAACTGGAACTCATGGCCTATTTGGAGCGAACACACTTTTAAGTGGACTCACCTTTGTACATGGTTGGCAGCATGTTCTTTTCAACATGGTCATCGTACCAATGTGAAAAATTTATTTGACATTTATTTTTATGGTTCTGGGTTGTATTTAATTCATTTTCTTTTGATCAATAATAATGATGTAACAGAGTACCACTGTATTGAGAATATTGTTAAAGGCTTTTTAGTTTGAAGCTAGTTTTGGTTTTCATATTATTCACTAACAAAAAATGTATCACAGTATTACCATGGTTTTTTATGGCAGGATACCAGCATAATGCCATATTTTTTAACATTTAACATGGTAGTAACATGTTGTGGAGCATGGCAGTTTAAAGCAACTTGACGTTAAATTTGTCGTTTTTATATTTTTCACTAACAAAAAAGTACAACATTGCCATGTTAAAATAAAAAAATTGTAGTGTGACCTCCGAGACAGTAGATGGCAGACTGCATTTGTCCTTTACAGCGATACACTGTTTTGTTCTCTGAATGTCAGCGTTAGCCTGGTTTACCTAAAAAGCTACAGTTAATATGGATAAAAAGAAGAAACCATACAATGTTACAGCGTCATCGGTGAGTAATTCGTATCTTAAAGTGCTCTTTTAAACAAGAGGAATGAGCATTTTAGTTTTGTTAGTGTGTTATAGTTAGTTTAGCATGACAGCTGCCAGTAAACTTGCATTGTGTGTGAGGCTGTTTTTAAACTGGGAAAGATGGCTCGATCCTTTTAAATCTCTTAACTAACAAATACTTTATTTACATTTCAGCTGGTTGATTTGAAAGCGGAGTTATATCGAAAACAGGAACAATTTAAGCACGACCGACTTGGCCAAGATGCAGGAGCCGCACAGAAGTCTAAGACAAAAGTAAAAGTAAGACACGGGCAGTTAATGACAGCTAGATATGATCACTGAATTTTTACATAAAAACGCCTGTTGTGTTTGATTATGTGTGTATGTGCTCATAGAAGCCCAATATCTGGAGCAAACAGAATGAAGGAGTCAATGCACGAGCTCAGAGGGACGTTCAGCAAACTGCAGAGGAAGAAAACACACTAGATAAGTCCAGGTAAATGGGTACTAGATTATTCTGTTTCTTTATATCCTCTTCATTAATTCATTTTCTCTTGCCCTAAAAGTAAAATGTATGAATGTTGGTATATAAATCAATAAAACTAAATATCAATGCAGGTAATCCTAAAACTGGATATTCTGTAAAATTTGTAGCATGTTTGCACTAGACACTTTGTTTGATAGTTTTGATAATATAATACAATAAATTTCATTTATGAGCATGGCTTAAGTGTCCAAATAATTTTTCTTTTGTTTCTATAACAACCTGTTGCCTTAAATAATATTTCATAAATTATTTTATTTGATGCAGACTGTCTGACATTCACATATTGGAAAAACAAGAACTCATACTAATGAGGACATATTATTTAATTTTTTATTTGCATCTAGATACTTTTTATTAATATGATATAATAATTGGAAACTATACACCTTACTGTTTTGAGTGCTGATATATAATGTAATGACGGTAATGTAACTGTAATATATAATATAATACAATATAATGATACAATGATGACATTGTTTTTTTTAATAAAACATTGTTTGGAATATATTTACTATACACTGAATATAAAATGTTAAAATGATGTTAAAAATATAATGATGTTAACAGAGAATTCATTATTCAGATACATCTAAGCATACTATAAAGCTCATTCATTGTTCAAATTGTGGAATATAATTATATTAATGTTTTCTTGATGCATTTTTGTCTTTTGCAGGCAAAAATTGGAGGAAAAGGCACGTCTTTATGAACAGATGACAAAAGGAGATTTCCCAGGTATATGCTTGCAGGCATTCCTACATGCAAAGATTTCACTTCTTGAAACAATTTTTCCTCTGCTTTGGGTGTTTTTTGTGTAACAACTGATATTGACTGCATTTCTTTTTATCTTTAGATGAGGAGACTGAAAGTCTTTTCCTGGTGGACTTCACCCAAAAGATCATCAACCAGAGGAATGAACCACAGACATGCACTGCAAATGTAGCAGGGGACCGAGATGAAGAGGACTCTGATGTGAACATCCCTGTTCCACCCCCACAGAACGCAAATGAAGAATGGTACCATGCGTTTATAAATGTGTTTTAAACTTGATGAAGAGGCAGTATGATTTAAACTCAGCTGTGGGTTTCTTGCTCTCTTTTTTTAAGGGTGGACTATGTTGATGCATTAGGACGCTCTCGAAGATGTCTGAGGAGAGACCTTCCAGATTTTCAGAAAATGGACCAAGAACTCCAGAACAAGAGGTACATTTATTGTTCTTACCTTTGCTGTTTTTGTATGTAACAAATTGGCGTTGTTCCTGCTCATTCTATATCTATTTTATTGTGTGCAGGGTGACAGGTGCTGACAGGACACTGTTATCCGATGACATGAGGAGAGACATGCAGAGAGAGCAGTGGGAGAGAGAGGAAGAGGAGCAGATGAAGAAACCTGTTGGACCCATTCACTTTGAAAATATCAGAGAGCAAGGTGATGGAGAAGATTGATCTCTACACACACTGATCTGTGCACAATGATCTGTCTTTTGTATAGGAAAATTCTTAGTGCTTCTGTGAGAGTGTTGAATTACATCTTCACAGTGTCTCACATGGATTTTTTGTGTCTGTTTCAGAGGCCAGAGAGCTGGGTGTTGGGTATTTTGCTTTTGCCCAGGACGAGGACCAACGAAGAAAACAGAGAGAAACTCTAGACATGCTGAGAGACCAGGTCAGATCAACTGAATTAAATGAATCTAAATTAGAGTGAGCTGCCTCGCTAGACAGCATTTTAAGGTGTTGTAAGTGTGCTTAGGAAGCAAAGACTTCCAGTATCCAATAAATGTTCAATATCAGCTGATATACAGTACATCTAATCTGTCCAGTAAATCAAAATAAAAAACAATTAATATTAACCAATAACTAATATGGTACCAATATATTGTGCATCCCAGGTTCTGAAAAGCTCCGTGAACAAACTCAGAAAGTGTTATTGTCAGTTATTGTTTTTGCATTTTAATACCCCTCCCCCAAAAAAGTGTATTAATTATTTATCTAATTGACAAAATATATATATATTTTTAAATTAATTTTAATCACAATTATTTTAATTATTTGATCCATTTTTATTTATTTTTAATTTTAAAACAATATTTGTTTATTTCAGCTAGGTTGCTGCCTATGTAGGCAGTATACAACTAGTGAGCTCACTATATCCTCAGCTTCTCTACTAGCTAAAGTCTAAAATCAGCTTTTTACAATTTTCTTTCTTTCTGCAGACCACAGATCAGCGCCACAAACGTGAGCAACTGAAGGAGAAGCGGAAAGCTCTGCTTGAAGCTCGACTCGCTAAAGTGAGGATGAGGAGGATGAAGAAAAGCAAGCTGGAGCCAGGGGATGAAGAAGAGGGTGTGTTGCTGAATATTAGTTATTGAATTAATAGCTATTTATGTGTATATTTGTGTTGGTGATGAATTCTAAGGCATAGGTGGTTGTTTTTGGATAAAGTCTGATGTTCTGTTGTAGCTGCTGTTGATGATGCTGAGAATGATGAAGATGATGATGAAGGTTTGGTTGGACCTCCAGCCCCTCCAACAGTGCGGAAAGTGGAAGTAGAGATTCAAGAGAGAAAAGACACCAAACCTGGCGTTCCACACGTAAGAGAGTGGGACAGAGGCAAAGGTAAATGATCATGCACATAAATGCATGCCATATTCCGTTCTTCCTCTTAATTGGCTCTAGTGTTTACATTTGCTTTTTTGAAGATGCACAAGATTTATTTCCTTTTCCAGAGTTCTCCTGGGGTCAGTGGACCAGTCGTCGTCGAGAGGAGCGAGACTCAGAGTTTGCTCCTCCTTCTGCTTATTACGCAGATGACACTAGAGCCAGTCACAACAGAGCCACAGACAAAGGGCAGAGCAAAGGAAAACTTGCCTTCAAGTGGTCTGAATCCCAAAAATCCACAGAAGGAGACCCAGAGAACATATCTACCTCTAGTCAACCTTCTGACATACCCACATATGCACAACCTTCTCAGCCACAAACTGCTCAAACACAGAGTCTGGACGAACTGTTATCTTACTACAAACACTCCACGTAAAAGTGCAAGTCTGAAAATCACTGGAAACTATGGGACTTGACAAGCTGCATCAGTTAGTCTGGATGCATGTCAGTCTTAAGCAGCAGTGGCAGTAAAACTTTGTACTAAAATGTAACTGAATTGCAAAGTTAGAATAAAGAATGACAAGATTTTTGTTTGATTTTTGTGCATCTTTTATTCCATCACTATCTATTGTTCCAAATTCAACAGCATTCTTAACCATAATTATTTAATTTTGCCATGAGTTCTTTCAATAGCTTGCAAAGAACAGAAGTCACTCTTGTCCATAAATGTTATGTTAATCAAACATGATAGATGATTTAACCTAAGCTGAGACTCAGTTTTCCTGTTCTAATGAATTGTTTCATTGTGTTTGTCACTGCCTTTTTTTTGTTAAATTATTTGAAATCCAGGCAACTTAAACGTGTTTCTGCATGTTATGAACACTGGCAAAGTTTATGAGTTGCACCTGACTGCAGTGTAACTCTGCTTAGTTACTCAGTAGCTTGTAATGAGTTGCTTTACAAGTTACTTTGTTCATACGTAATGTGTGGGTTTATTCCATATGTCATTTGAAAGAGGACATTAAAAAACTATTGGATCAAATTTCACATATGTCCAAATCGCAGGACCAGAGTGACCTTTGATCTGAAGGATATCCTGTCTCAGCAGGAATGTACGTGTGAGCCTTTTGTATCGACCTGAGAGAGAGCAAGGAAGGAAGGGAAATAGAGTAGAAAATTGAGGTGAAGAAGAGAGAGGACAGTAAAATGGTTCATATGGAATATTGAGAGACCGATCTACTTTTAGTTTTCTCATATTTCTGTTTTTTTGTTTAGTTTTTTCCTTTTGAAGATTAAACCAGTTGAATGCAAGGGAGATGGTAAGTAACTATTTCTGGTTGTGATTATCACATGACTATGTAGTAACATGCTGTTCAGCCATCTGCTGATTGTAGTCCGAGTTCAATTTGTTAATATTAATTCATGCATTAGATATGTAGTTTTACAGCATTTATTAATGGTCAATTACATTAGTATATCAATATTTTAGAATATATGATCAGTTATAAATATGCTATTGATCATTGTTAATTAATGTTAGTTCATAATGCATTGCTGTAAGTAAATGACTAAAACTGTAAAATATGATGGAATATTATTATTATTATTACCTCAAGTGATATAAGGGTGATTCTATAATTGGAGATACATTTGGCATTGCAGAAAGTTAAGAAAAAAAACCTTTTCACTAACAGATTTTTTTTTTCAGTATCTTATTGAAAACATATTTGATTTTAATAATTCAGTGCTTGCC
>NW_015649998.1:42688-43521 GCF_001515625.1 Sinocyclocheilus rhinocerous
AGAATTCCAAGGTGTGCCTTTACCTGCCTTTTAAAATCAATTTTCCATGTTATCCGAATTAATGACAGTGGTAAAAGATTCCATGATTTCATTGCCCTAAATGTTACTGTACGTTTAAGAAAATTAGTTTTAGCATTAGGGAGTAGAAATCTACCCTCTGTTGCACGTCTAGTAGCATATTCATGTGACTGAACATTAGATTGTAATTGATTATACTGATCCAAAGGAGATTATACTGATCCAATGGAGATATACAATATCCAGTTAAAAAAAGAAATGTTGTTGAAATATTGGGTGCAAAAATAAATCAATAATGTTTAATAGGATTTTAAACAACAAATTTATTGTTTTTTTCCGATGGACTGTCAATTCTGTAACCACATTGTCAGCATTGTTACTCTACCTTGGTAACAGAGTTTGACAGTAACAGAATTGATTGATTTTCTTTATTTTTTGCCAAAAACTCCACTTGCTAGCATAAATGCTAAGAGCACATAGCAGCACTAATGAAATCACGATTAAAAGATTTTTAAGTAACACAAAGTGTGATCAATGAAAAAAGCTGTTTACCTTTTGATATTGTGGTAACAGATTTGACACTTTATAAAATAACTCTTGATGTAAGAACTTTTTGATTAAAATATTTTCTTAGAGAGAGCACATAGACTTTTCAGTGCTTCAGATCTTAACAGTGAGGGAAAGTGACATCATTTCCTGTATCTTACATAGTTGTGGGAGAACTGATATAATATTTCACCTATGCATACCTTTTAAAATTAAAAAAATACCTATGTCTTCACAGAACCGTCCACTTGGAGCAAATATTTTTCATC
>NW_015649998.1:43593-53170 GCF_001515625.1 Sinocyclocheilus rhinocerous
ATTTTTTGCCAAAAACTCCACTTGCTAGCATAAATGCTAAGAGCACATGGCACTAATGAAATCATGATTAAAAGACTTTTAAATAACACAAAGTGTGATCAATGAAAAAAGCTGTTTACCTTTTGATATTGTGGTAACAGATTTGACACTTTATAAAATAACTCTTGATGTAAGAACTTTTTGATTAAAATATTTTCTTAGAGAGAGCACATAGACTTTTCAGTGCTTCAGATCTTAACAGTGAGGGAAAGTGACATCATTTCCTGTATCTTACATAGTTGTGGGAGAGCAAAAGGTAAAAGTATGGTACAGTAACAGAGTTGACGCAAGATTTACGGACACACATCTTTATAAGAAAAAAGGTTTTTTTTAAATAATGTTGTAGAAATGACTCTTTAGGGCTTTTATAAATAAAATTAATGAAATATTACAAAAAGAAAAGTACAATAAAATATTTTGATTACACAGTGATTCATGATGGGAAAAAATGCACTGACTAATTTGGACAACAAGAAATCATGATTTTCAGCTATTTAAGACACTTGTAATTACTTGTAGAACTTAACATCTTGTAATTCATAACAATCAGTAACACAGTATTAAAATAATTAAAAATATAACCATTTGAAAAAAGCAGAAAAAAATATTGACTTCGGACACCAAGTGTAGGCCTGCCTGCAATTATAGAATCACTCATAGGCTCTATTACATTTCTCAACACATATTTGCTAATAAAAACTCCATGAGTGATTATAACTGAATGCAAGCATTTTCCACATAATTTGTTCATACTGTGTAAATGAACATGTCTGTGTGAGTGTTTTAGGAAGTTTCAAGTGCAGAAGCAGCACTAAGTGTAAGTGCGAGCAGCATCAGAATCACTGATGTGACACAGGATGGAGATGTTTTGACGTTTGCTCTCACGTCCCAGAAAGTAAGATGCCTGGTAAATGCGTAAAACATGTTGTAGTTTTACGTTGAATGGAACATTAAAACATCATTACAATTACTTTCCCTCAGTTGGACAGCAGTGCTGGGGTGTGTGTTTTTCGAATATATGAGGACTTTGACTGGCTTCAGCAGAGTCTATTCTCACAAGAAAATCTTCCCGGACTTCAGGGAATTATTGTGAGTGAATTCTCTAAAACTCACAATTAACATCATTGCTTATTCATTTTTAAAAGTATCATATCTATAAATGAGGAAGACACTCAAATGAGATGATTATACCCACAGTTTCCGCCTTTGCCCTCTAAAGCACTTCCATCACAGTCAAACACCCAAACCAAAGCACTCAAACAACTTGGTATGTATGATTTGTATATGCATAGGCAATTTAGACTAAATATATCTGCATAATGTTAGGAAGCTAGTTAGTTAAGTTAGTAAGGTTTTTTTTTTTTTTGCGTAGATGCCACATGGTTTGATATTTTGTTTCTTATGCAATGCATTTTATACATTTTCTGTATATGTGCTCAGGGTTCCTGGCTCTAGGACAGGATTGGCAGAGTTATTGTAAGGCTTTGGAGTTTTATCTCCAGCAGGTGGCAGCACACCCAACTCTCTGCAAGTGCAAAGCACTGGACAGCTTTCTTTTTAACTCTGAGGTTTGCTATAAACACACACACACACACACACACACACACACATTCATTAATTCAAATTCAGCATCACAGCCTGTTGTATGATTGCTCTAAAGAAAATACAAGGCCAGTATATACATTCAGTTCAAATGAATGCAACTAACCAGGCTAACCTCTTGGAAAATCCAGCTAAAACCAGCTGAAGGTCAGTTGTTTGTTTCGGAACATGGTAGCTACCTAGCTGGTCATTACCTGAGCCAAAGTCGTTTAGGTGGTTAACCAACTGTATTATAAGATGGTGGCGACCAAGCTAACATGGTTGCCAATGTTGGACCAGCAACAAATTAGCTACTATATTCCAAAAAGAAGTGTGACCACCTTAAGCTGGTATGAGCTGATTTGTTTTTCAGCAGTGTTTGCGACAGATATGTTCTGTATATGTTCACCATACACTCTCAGGAAAATAAAAAGTTGTCACTGGGATGGTACTCTTTCAAAAGGTACTAATATATACCTATTTGGTATTAATATGTAACTTTAAGGTACTAATATGCAGTAATAATAGGGGTAAATGAGGTATGGAAGTGTAACTGGTTTTGTATCTTTTTTCTGAGAGTGTATGATGATTTTAACTGGATTCTCCAGCATGGAGAACAGCTTTGTTAGAAAAGACTTATGTTTATATTGTTTGATCATTTTGCTGTTTTTCAATGTCACCACCTTGATCAGTTTTGAGGGACAGGTGACAAAATCTTTGTTGACAATCTTACTTTTGTCATTGCATGTATTTTTTTGACTAGTCTCCTGGAAAACAGCGAGGCAGGAAAGGAATCTTTAATCGCCTCAGCCAGGCTGTGGAGGAGATGAGGAAGGAAAGTCATAAGGTATCTGTGTGTGAGTTTAGGTTTATGAGTGCTTTATACACCTCTGGGAAAGTCTTTTGATCAAACACAGCACTGTGTGGTGACATTATGATATTTGACTACACAAACATCATAGATCTATTAGTACAATTTATATCACATATGTAAATATATAATTTAATAATCCCCAGGATGTGGACAACTTCTTTCAGAATGAGAGAAACAAAAACACTAATCTTGCCGCTTTGTCAAAGGTTGCCACAGAGGTACACTATTTAAGCTGTTTTTTTGTTCCGTTTTTATTTGGCCAGTGGACTCATATAAAATATTTTATAATTCATTGTGAAATTTTGTGTTCTTCTCTCAACAGAAATTACTCGATGTTGTGATGACAGAGCAAAGTAAGTCTTTGCAAGAAGTTTATATGTATGCTCAGGACACATTATTTAGGAATACATTAGGCCTATATATGACTGTGTGTTTGTATGTTTTACAGAGCTTGCTTTGGCCTGTGGACATTTCTCCACATCTCTTCATCTTTGTGTGAATCAGGATGATGCATCTGCTGTAGCTTTCTCCAAGTTAGAATTTACTAAATAAAATGACCGTTTATGTCTGCATTAATGTACACACATTGATTAAAGAGAGAATGTGTGAGAGAAATGCATGTTTATGTGAATGTTGGTTATAAGAGGATAATCAGTTTATTCAGATGTTGTGTTTCTTTAGGGTTTGTTTGAAGCTGTCAGATGTTATAGAGGCAGTAAAGGTAAGGCCGCTTTACAACTATTAAAGGGTTCTTAGTCATTCCTCTATTTATCTACAATTGTTCAATACAAATAATTGGATTTTATTTTTCTGTATCTTTAGCGAAACCTTGAGAAAGTTGCCAGTAACAATCTGTCCACTCTTGGTTTGGGTCTGGACCTGGAGTCTCGCTATCAAGAGGCAGAGAAAGTATGTTTTACTCAATGTGTCAGCACGGCTGTGATTATGTGTACTATTGCTTGCTTCTATACACAACATTTAATACAGAGTAATTTACCCTTTAGTTTAGATACAGTATTACCAATTCCTTTGTCTTTTTTTGCTCTGCGAAATAGTTTTGTTCTGGTAACGAAAAATAATTAATTTAAATGAATCGATTTTGAATGAATCAGTATGACACATAAAAACAGTCACTTGTCACCACTATTTGTGACAGAAAGAGTTCTTAAAAATACATTCACAGACCAGTGTTATTTTAGTATCGAAATCATTTTTATTTTAATATTTTACATTTGTTTCAGTTTTCATATTTTCGGTTTTCATTTTAATTTTAGTTAAAGATTTAATATATTTTTTTCTCATTTTATTATTGTTTTTATTGTTTAAATAGTTGTTATTATTTTTATTTTATTTTTAGTACATGAAGTTGAACTAAATGTAAAAGAGAAATGCCAAATGTTGCCTTGGCAACTACCTGACATAGAATATGTTTTGTTATAGTTTATTTTATTTCAGTTAAATGAGTTATTTCAAGTAATGAAAATGTTTTTATGGTTTTACAGACTGATACTCTGTGTGAAACTTGCAAACACAGACAGGCAGAGTACTACAGTTAAAATCTCTCTGCTGCTGGACTGTATATCAGTACTCTGTGCAATCAAATTCAAGAAGTGGAACTAAACAAAATTCATACACTGTCTACAAAAATAATATTAAAAACTTAAACATAAACCTCAAAACAAATTCAGTCAAATGTGTCCAAACCGCTTGTACATATATTGAAAGCAGGTTTGTATAAAATGAAATGAAATTTGACTCAAGACTGCTTTGATAGGATTTCTGCTTGTGTTGTTACAGGAAATGCTCTTCAGAAGAACCTGTAAACTGATAGAACTGGAAACAGTTAAGAAGGGTACAGAAAAAGCCAAGGCCAATAAGAGAGAAGTGGTATGTTTTAATCTGCATATCTTCCATTCATTCTGTGCACACACACATCCACACTGAAGTGTTCACCTCGTGTTTATCTGGTAAATTCAGATGAAGTCTTTCTGTATCTAATACTGTAGCTGGAAGCATTTCAAAAAGCAGTTGAGAAAGAGTTCAACCTGATCTCATCCGTGGCTAAACAAGAGGTAAATACTGTGACGGATGTTAATTCAAATGAAGATTATCTGCTAAATGTGTTACCAGAGATGTCACGTTGGAAATTTGAAAAACCCTATGACATGACTTTTTGATCTGAGCATAATCCGAAGTCATGTCACAAGGTCGGTCAGTTTTCCACATTGTGCATTTACATAGGATATAGTGTAATTTTTGGACTAATGTGTGGCAGATTGAGCGTTTCCATAGCTCCCATGTGAATGTGCTGAAGAACTTCCTGATTGGCTGGTGTGAAGTACAGCTCAACACAGCGAAGGAGTTTGCTGAACTCTACTCTCAGCATCTGGAAGCTTGCAGAAACATGTACTCAGAGTGAATGAAACACACACGCTATAGATCATAACAATATAGCTGGTAATGTAATCAAACTTTTCCAAGACAACAAAAAAGCAGAACCTTATCGTGAAATGATAAAAGTGCTCTGTAATTTGATTTCTGTTTATTCTGAAATCTTTTAGTCCCCTTTCATTTGATTGTACTTAATCTTTTGCAGCCTAATTTGAACACCAATGTAACTTCCAGTTCCACAATCCTAGGTCAGGCTACAGATTTAGAAGTGAACTTTTGTCCTATGTAAGCTTGCAATAAAGCTATAAAACCCATGACTGTGTCTAATGTACACACTGCAAACCGCTGAGGTGATGGCTGCACAGAAACAAACATATTTATAGTGAGTTGGTGTTTGTGAAAGTAGTCATCAACATGAGCACATTATATAGAGTTTAAATATGGAGAGTTTAATGAAGTCAGAATAGTGTAACATACAAAATCACTGCAAATCTATAGATTTTCTGATAGGTTGTCTATTGAAAGGTTCAAACACCTTGACAAATATGAAAATTACTGCATGGTAATAATAAAATTATATAATAATAAAAAATATACCAGATTGCAAAAATTAATTATATATAATATAGGAATAAATATTGGTAAAAGTAAAATACAGGTAAAAAATTAAATACAGAAGGCAACATATCTTAAAATGCTTTAACAAGAAGAAGAAAAATGAAATAGCAAGCAAAACAAAATACAAAAAACTTTAATAATAATTTTCAGAAATTCTTGATTACAACTGATCATGTAATTACAATTCAGAAATTATTTTAAAATGATTTATGTAAGATTACAAAACAGTAATCAGGTCAAAAGAGAAACTATAAAATATTAAGATGTCCTGGTGTGTTTGCTTCCACTGTCCTATTATGATTACACTATAAATAAATATTTTTTAGGTTGTAAATAAAACAGATCACTGGAGTACGTTTTACAAGAAAATACTATTTCCGTTTTGCTACTTCAAAACTGAAATAGTCTAATTGTTTGTGAAATTTACTAGCAATTTCTGAGTGCAAGTTGTTTTTACACCAACTATTTAGAAAGTCTTTCTTCTGCTTCTTCAAGGGAGGAGCAGGTTCTTCCTTTTGCAAGATTTATTTTATCCAATTTACAGCAGGTGATGCTCTTTTGAAGGGTTTCTTGAGGGAACCGTAATACATCATCCAAATGAAATGCTAGGCTAACATGATCCCATACATAATAACGATCAAGCACAAGTTCAACCTCAGCTATTCTGTCTTCTGTATTCAGTACCAGTTTAAATCCGATGGCATCACCAATGGCTTGTGCTTTCCAGACAATTTGGTTTTCCTCATAATCTACAAATGAGCCTTTTTCAATCTTTGGGAAATTCTCAAAGCTCTCATTGTCTTCAGGGCTGTGAACGAGAACAACATACATGATCTCCTGCTTGTAAAACACTGTCTTATATTCCCTGAGAATTGGGTCTTGGCCTCTGCACATCTGCTCCTTGTATGTTTCCATAAGTTCTTTCAGAGGAAATGTGAATCGAAAGTTGCCATAGCGCGATTTGTCAATGTGAAATGCAGGTGATATGGTGAATTTGCAGAGGAATGGCTCCTGTCTTTCCTTTTGCTCTTGGGATCTATTTGGGAACACCTTCTCTAAATAACACTCCTCAGCTGCTTTTATACTCCCTTCATCAATCTTCAGACTCCACCACGAGAACTTCTCATGAGCCTTGAATCCCCCTGACTCCATGATTTTCGGAAGATCATCATTGTTAGTGACATGAGTCACCTCTGAGATGTGAAATTCAATGGGGGTTGGATAGTTTGGAATGGTATTAGTCAAATTATCAAGTATTTTTAGTTCATAGTGTCTTCCCAATCTTTCAAAGTCACGCCGTATTTGCATCACATTAATATCATCCTTAAGTGCTATTCTCAGATCTTCTATGCTAACGTGTCCACCATGGCTGACCTCAGGATGCTTGCGATCGTTTATTCTCCCATGGAAGGAATACTGGAAATATGAAGATTTAACATATTTTTTGTATCAGCTTTAAAAACATTCCCAGATTAACAAATTATTATTTCACACACATTTTGTTATTTATGAAAAAGGTCATTTAAAAACAAAACACAACCACGCTTTCTGTTGTCACTCATGCAACCAAACAGAGCTCTGTGACACAATCAGTCAGCAATGTTTACTTTTTGCCTTAGATTAGATTTGGCTTGGTTTTAGTCTAGATTATACTCTGAATTTTTAAATGATATCACTGATGCTTGAGAAGTGGTACAAAACAGGGTGCAAAATTGAAAAAATAAAACCTTGCACTCAGACAAATGAAACTACATTTATGTATCTTATATGTACTAAGCTACTGAGCTATGCTTTGATGCAACCTCCCAACTTTTCTTTTCTTTTAAAAAAAAAATCAAAATCTGCTTTTTTTTTTTTTTTTTTTTTACCTTGGACAGTGTAATATAATTTCAACTTTATCTTTAACAGCAATCAAGATTCTCATGTTGGCAGACAGATTACACTTTCACATGGGACCAACTATTCCTCAACATATATAAATTATCATAATGAAATAATATCAAAATATTCATCTGACGGAGGTGACCAGAATTTGCTCTCATTTTAACTATCTAATACACTGAATCAATCAGTTACTGTATTAAAACAAAAACAACAAAATTGTTTATAAAAGATTCCCATTTAAGTATTTTGATATATCTTTGGAACACAAATGATCTATTTTCTCTAATCTCAGAACAGTATGTCTGCTGTGCGTCTGCTATGGTAACACGGTAACTTTTAAAAACAGTTATATGAACAAATAAAACAATTAGTTGTTACCTCTATCCATTTACATTTACCAGGATCTTAATATTCACATTTAAACATCTTAACAAATGATCCGAAAATTATCAGAACACATATGATCAGAATTCAGACTAACTGTATTAACTATAGATAAAACGAGATCTTTTTCATCATTAAAAAACATTTGTATCCATTTTATAGCATATGAATGATTGAACCCCTCTCTGTGGACACACTGGTTTAGATGTAGTGAGAAGACAATGAGTGTCATAGATTTGATATAATAATGATAAAATTCAATTGAAGGGGATAATTGTGTTAAATACATTATATTATTAATCCCCCATAACATTTACAATTCGAAAATATTTTCATTTTTAAACCTATTAGCAGTTATAATTGCTGGACATGTTTTGTCCCATCATGTCTCAAGAATCAGTGATATAACAAACATTTTGGAAAGATGAGTCCCACGTTCTTGGACATTATTGTGATTGTACAGTAACGCATCAGCATTAGGTTATACTAATAACAACGTTTAATTAAAATTCGGTTTAATTAAAAAAGCCGTTTTCATTTATTTGAGTTTTGAGTTGAAATTGATATAAATTGTCAAGAATTGCCTACTTACACGTCTAGCTTCCTCTGCCATTTTGTGAGTTTTAAACTAGTTGTGATGCTGTTGGTCACTGCGAAAAGTGGACGCTATAGTGTAATGCTCTGCATGTTTATAAAGTCTTTCATTCTGCCACGCCTGTGAGGGCAGGGCTTTTTTTAGAGACCAAACCTGCTGTATGAAATGAGATCATGGCTAATCATGTTGTTTTGGTTGTTTGTAAATATTAAAGGAGATAAATACGATCAATATTTCAATGAACTATATAAAGCAAAGAATGTGCTTTGCTTTTTTATTTTGGACATGATAATATTGGAATAGGCCTAAAATGAAGCCAAGAGAAGGTAAAAACAAACATAATGCATAATTTTCATTTGACTTCTTGTTCCGTCAACAGAAATAATCAATGAATGTCCGGAATTGTATAAATGCATAAATGTAAAAAAGACAATATAACAGAAGCATTATAATGAAGATTTTTACATTCACATGTATTTATTTAGCAGATGCTTTTTTAACAATGCATTTTGTCATTTAATGTTGAGTTGCAGGCAGGGTTTAGAAAGGTAAATTTCACAACACACCTGACATTCTACTGTTCCTTTCATCTGTTCCCAATAGTTCCATACATTTCCTCAGCATTATATTTTTTCTGCAGAGCACCATATGTTGAATCGTCCTAAAGAGTATGAAAGATACTTAAAAACTGGCCAACGTATTAACTTGTTAGTTGTTTATTTAAACTTACCAAATTATTTTCCCCATTTGTCTCTCCAGTCTCTGTCCTTGCTTTTCTGTGAGCTTTAGAATCAGTAATTACCTAAATTAAAACATGCTAATGGAAATGTATTTGTGACTTATGTGTGTACATAGCATAGCTAATGTGTGTGTGCTGACCTCTGTGAATGCAGTAAACGACAGCAGCTCCTCCTGCTGCTATTACTAGAAACAGCACAGAGATCAACACGCTGAGACTCGTCTTAGAAGATGCCGTACTTTCACTTTTCTCTAATGAAGGAAAACAGAGAAGAAGATGAAAATGGTTTTGTGCATAAGCATATGCTACACAATATTGCATAATCTTTTCTGGAAGTTTTAAGAATGAATATACTGTAGTGTTTTGCTTTACATTTAACAAAACAAATGCAGTTCAAATCGTACCAGAGACTAAACAGTTTCATGATTGGGACAGAATAATTTCAAGGTTTATTTGAAACAGTAAAAAAAAC
>NW_015649998.1:53260-82826 GCF_001515625.1 Sinocyclocheilus rhinocerous
GGGGTCTCTAGGGGCAATTCTAGCTATATTTCAAAATGGAAATAACTAGAAATCTTGCAAACACCAATCCATATTCAGTCAAAATGCGAACTAGAAGAAAGAATGGTACATCAGATGAAGATATTGGTTATGACTCAATTTCTTCAGCTAGATAAAAGGTTTCAGAGTTGGGCTCACAAAGGAATAACCGTGTTAGCTCAGTGTGTGACCAGTAATTCTGCTTTAAGGGAATTCTGCTAGAAAAATAGGCTACAGTACATTTCTTTATTACTCCAAAATTGAAAGGGAGAAACAAGCCAAGGATCTTGCTGGAGGCAATGTGGACAATATCAGCTGATTTTAATTTTTTAATTTTTTAATTTTTTGGTCTTGCCTGGTTTTAAAAGTGTTTTCGAAAGAAATACATACAATTATACAGGAGATTTTAGAGACTGAGATAGAGGATACAGGTTATATTCTATTCCTTGGACATACACTGGATTCAATTAATAACAGTAATAAATATTTACTGAGGATTCTATAGCAGTGGAAAAAAACATCACCTGCCTATGGCTTTAGCAAATTTTCCCAACAAAAATACAATGGGAACAAATTGTTACAGAAATATAAAATAATATATTGTGAATATGTATATATGTATCCATATTGCAGCCCATTTGATTTTCTTCTATTGAAATACCTTTTTTCCTACCTAAAATCTAGAAAGAATACCAATAACTGCACCCATGAGGCTTTGACTGTTTGTCTGTTAATGTTTGTCAATGTTCTATAATGATAAATAAAAAGAAAGTAAAAAATCGTACCAGAGACTGATTGCTTACCTTCAATGATGACGTTAAAGAATCTGGATGTTTTATCTAACAAACAGACATACGATCCCTGATCATCTTTAGTCAGGTCTGACAGAAGTAGAGAGACGTTTCCAGGTGAAGTCTGATTAAACAGTGTAATTCTGCCACTGTACAGCTCAAACACACTGGATATATCAGTGTAAATGCCATCTTTAGAAGCCCTTTTGCTGTTGGATTCCCAGAAGATGCTTTTGGGCTTGTCCTGTGGGTCGGTACAGGAGCAGGGCAGCAGCACAGACCCTCCTGAGAAAGCTGTTATCTGTATCAAATCATTGTTTGATGGAGTACAGGCTGAGGGAAACAGACACGATATATACTTACATTATAAGACCTATATATGATTAAGTAAGATTTCTTATGATAACCAAATTTCTAAGGCCTCTAAATGATCAACATGATCAAAACTTTGCTGAAAAAACGCCCCCTTCAGGTTGTGGTAGGCTACACTTCAGTTTGCTGTAAAAATCTTCAGTGATTTTCATAAAGTAAAGGTAAGAATAAGTATTTGGTAGTAATAGTTTAATTTGAACACTGGACTAAGGCAACTTAGGTTTACTTTATTATCCAAAACATTGTTTATCTTTATTTTTTAAAGAAAACGTGTGTTAAAATGTGAGCATCAAATGTGATAAATCAGAAGAATGTTTTTTCCCTATGACTGTTATTTCATATGTCATGCTTTACAGGGTTAATTGAACTGTACCAGCATTTGTATTTGTAAATAAATTTAGACTCCAAATTCATGGATAAATGTACAATTAATTAACTGCACCTTAATTAAGGAAAGAGTCTTACCTTTTGTGAGGTAGTGCAGAGAAGTCAGGATGTTTAAAAAGATCCACATATTTATATATGCCATGTTTATACTTTGGTGTTCACGTATCTTTTCAGGCAGTTCTTGCATACCACTGTCACATCCTGTCAGCTCTAGATTTTTATCAGTACAGTTGAAGAACTCTTGCACAATTAATAGTTAGCAAACATAGAGTCAATGAAACATACAGACACAATATAAAATGAATCATTTAAAAGCTATATATTGTAATAATTATAGGCCTACCACCATAAGTGTTTGTCTTGTTGTGAGGCTGTTTTGTACATTGCATTTTGTTCTTAAAATAAAATAAAATGATATGCAAGAAAAAATAGTCTTAAAAATTAATGTAAATGATTAAAATACTTTTAACTCAAAATGTTATGCACACATTTCCATTTCTTCATTTGGTAAGTGTCCGTGTAATGAGCTGGATAATGTACAATCAGCCAGTTATTGTTTGATAAATAGAGAATTAATCAAAATATCACATGTGATCTGAAATATATTGGGTGAAAAAATAAGGTTATATTATGGTGAAGAGGAATATACTAGAATATAAATGCGTTGGAAGTGAAGTGAATACTGACATTACTGGGGTGGATCAGCATGAGCAGAAAATCAATGTGATAATGGATATTGAATTGCATATTACATATTACATTGTATTGTACATGCTCATGCTGTGGTTGAAATATACAGCAATTGACTCAATGACTATACCTAAGAGAATATTACAGAATTGAATGATCAATTATGTATTACACATTCATTTATTATCCAAAAATACCTATATTTTGACCTGTTGTCAGTTGCTAAGCAAAATTCTAAGCATGGCCAATTTTCAGATTTCATTATGATTTAGTAAAGAACTGTAAGTGAATAAAATAAATAGCTTTCAAAGCATATATTTACACCCCAAATTAAAAATAAAACACATGACCATTTGTTGAGAAACACGAAAGAACACATGCACAACTCTTAGCAGGTTCATCTCATTCAGAAAATCTAAAATTTATTAGAGTGAAACAGACATTCTCTTTGAGCACATCCCAGCATTAAGATAACATGTACAATCAAGTCAATGACAACATTTCCGTAAACAAGAAAGCCATGGAGGGGACAATATAGATAATTTAGTAGCTTAATGTCAAGCTGGGAAAAGTTCTCATTCCTCAACATTCCAAAGCTGAGTCGACATTCCAAATTATATATTGACATTCTCCTATAATCTGAAGGCAGTTTAATAAAGTGAAATTACAATTTACAGACAACTGGTTCTGTAAGAAAAAGCACAGCTGTAACCCATTCATATTAACAGCCAGTGTCTTACTGTATCTGCTCAACTCATTTTATTAAAATACATTTATATAAAAAAGAAAATGCTTTACTTAAAATAATCGTATCACACTGTTATACTCTATATAATAATTCCCTTCAAAATATAAAATCATATTTGTATATATATCTACACAAAGTGCAACTGTAAATAAAGTGTTATTTCACTGAGGTTAAAAACACAACCATATTTTTACCTCTTTCAGTGCAGAAACTACCGTGGGAGTTTTAAAAGTGTGGGGAGGTAGTCTAGAGGAGATGGCTTATTACTGGGACTTGTGACTGGAAAGGGTCTTCAAATGAAAACCGGAACAGTCCAGTTTACCCTCAACCCTTGTGCCTTAAATTTGGATGGTGCATCTAAATGGAGATTGCGACCAGTCTGTTCTTACAAGTAGGGGAGGGGTGACTTTAAAATGGTGGTAAAAACAATCACGACAGAGTTCATACTTATCCATCAGTGTCCCTGGCGACCTAACCATATAGAAGCCTTTTATTGCTCAATATTAACAAGTTTCAATACAACACATGCAATAAAAATAGACAAGTCCGTCTACTGGATAAGGACCGATTTGGTTCATGGCCATGTTGGTCTAATGTAAGCGATGGCTATTTATACTGGCACAAAAACAGATCAAACTGAGGTTATTATTTTGACTGGCCATTTGGCTTAAACACACGTACTTATCATGGATTTTTGACGATGAACAAAACACACATTTACAGTAATATCTACAGCAAGTATATAGTTAAAATGAGAACATTTAAACAACTGTATTATTCTATAAATGAGACAATTACCAAAAAAATTCATGTACACTACAGCACAGCACAGAGACGCCTATGTCTGCTAAAACTCAACTAAACATTAAAAATAACCTGGATTTGGTAGGAGAATATGTTGCACATATTCACACACACACACCAATATATATCACACAGCTATACAGAAACACGCATGTGTGTGAGAAACAGTGGAAAGGAGTGAACTAATATCTGTGTGTTTTTAGCACATGGCAGCCGGATTTCAAACAACCGATGCTAAGAACGTAATTTCTTCTTTCTGTGGGGTTACTTCACGGAACCTCCTGCGAGGAGAGAAAAACGCACAGATAAAAAATAAGATAAAAATCAAAACTGTTTAAATCCCAGTTTGTAATCTAATAATTAAAACTTAATGGAATAATTCACCCAAAAATGAAAATTTGATGAAAAATTACTCACCCTCAGGCCATCCAAGATGTAGATGAGTTTGTTTCTTCATCAGAATAGAAATTGAGAAATTTTGCATTGCTTCACTTTCTTACTAAAGGAATGGGTGCCGTCAGAATGAGAGTTCAAACAGCTGATAAAAACATCGCAATAATCTACAAGTAGTCCACACTTCACACAATCCACACAAATAAACTCCAGTTCTTTATTTAACATCTTGTGAAGCATAAATGATAAATCTGTGTGTTTGTAATAAACAAATTCATCATTAAGATGTGTTTAACACTAAACCATTGCTCCAGGTTAAAATATCCTTTATCCATAATATTTCTCTTGTGAAAAAGTCTTATCTGAATCAGGAGAGAAATCTGCTCAGGCAAGCACTACTTACAAGTAAAAAACAGTCCAAAACAGTTGTAAATAAATATGTCAGTAAATTTTGATATGAGACAACAATAGGGAATGGAATTTTTTTTACTGGAGGAAGTATTATTATGGATTATGGACTCACACACACTGGAGTTGTTTGTAGACTATTGTGATGTTTTTATCAGCTGTTTGAACTCTCATTCTGACGACACCCATTCACTGCAGAGGACCCATTGGTGATGTAATGCTAAATTTCTCCAAATCTGTCCTGATGAAGAAACAAACCCATCTACAATCAAGAAAAGTAGTACACACGTGGGTACGAAAGGAAATTCGGGGGAGTGGAACAATAAACAACCATTAAAGGATGGAAAGGGCAAGAGTCCTTGCCTTTTTATGTGTGTTTGAGCGTTGTGTGTCCTTGTGATTGGAACTGAGGGATTTCCACACTGTAGTTTTAGACATTTCATCAGATATGTTAATATCAGAGGGATCAGTCCTGGACAACCAGTGGACACATTTGAGGAGAGGAGGGGTGAAGGCAGGAGAAGGGGAGAGACGGAAAGGTGAGTGTTAGTAAGTACACACAGTCAGATACACAGTGGACATTGTGGGATCTAAGCTTATTTTGAACACCACTGGACAGGGCTCCAGGGTTTGCATTACATCGTAGAGCTTCTGATGTGGAGGTCTGCGGCAGTGTGGTACCTGGGGTCTGGGGTTCGAGGTGAGTGTAGAGGTTTGCTCTCCATTGGGATCTGCACTGTGTCTTTGTCTTGTAATTTCTCAGAGTCATCAACCAGCATCTCCTGTGATTCCTGCTACTCACATAAACACATACACCCTCCATCACTGTGTTTATGTATTACATGTGACAAACTAAATTGTAAAATTAGGTTGATGTACTAATTTCAGTTTACATGCAAAACTAGCCTGATTTGTTTGAAAGGTTGGGTTAAGTTTGTTCAGGGTGGAACCTTAAAATTGTACTAGAAATGTTTACTGCTAATTTAAATAATAGTATACTGTATGTATGTGAAAATAAATATTTTAAATAGTAGTGCAATACACTGTTGTCACTTGACTTAATTTTGTTGCATTTTTAGTTGTTGGTTGCCATCCAGTTATTAGAAAGGAAATAAATAATAATAAATAAAATACTAAAAAATGAAATAACATCATAAAAACGAAATAAAAAAAATAAAAATGTTTTCATTTGTGATTTGTTTTTTGATTCGTTTATACTTCATTTTTTATGTTGCATTGTTAATCCAAATAAAAATGTAGCTCAAAATGAGTCAAGAAGGGAAAACTGGCTAAAACTACTTTTGGTTAATTTGTTATGCATGAAATGGAATGTTGAGCACATTGCATTGTGGGGTACAATATTGTGTTGTATACAGAATAATTTTGGAAATGTATCTTTGTAGTTTTCTTCCCATAAAGACCATGTACAAACTATGCACATTACACATATTGCACAGTATAGAAAATAGTATACTAGTGTACTAATAGTGTACTTCTATATATAATATATATTCGTGTAAGACCTTTTACCTGCATAGATGTAACAGCATTGATTGTTGGGATACCCTTTGCTTTATTAAACTCTGCATATAGATCACAAACCTCCTCTGCCTTTTTGGAATCATCATCCAGCTTCTTCTTCTTATTCTCAGGCATCAGATCATCAAGATAACTAAGCTCTCGTTTGGAAAAACAGAAGTCCAGCAGCTTACGGATGAACACTAATGCCAGCACCTGCAGGAGATAAACACTTTTTCTACTAATATCTTATATGATTCAAGTGGTTCCCTTCAGCAATATGGTTGAGCACAGCACTTGCTACACAAAGGTCATGGGTTTTATTCCTATGGATTGCATGATCTGATAAAATGTAGTGTATACCTTATTTCTAAATCTAAATTATAAATAAATAGTAACGCTACACTTCACAGTGCATGCATTCAAAATGTAAGTTAGCGTTTAAAAAAAGTGTATGTTGATACAGTCAGTCAGACTGATATTGTAAAATACTAGCATAGCTACAGTCTAGTATATGAATTGAAGTTTTAAAATCCCTAACATAAAGTATGTTCTTTGTTTTGGGACGTACCATCATAGGGAAGACGATTGCGGCAGGGGAAGTTTTGATGACCCAGAGCAGCACAAGGCAGGTAAGTTGGGTCAGAGTGAACAGGTGAACCTTCCTCAGAGGAACATGACGTAGATAAATAAAGTCTGGTTGGTGCTTCGCTGGCATGCCAAACAACTTCAGACGGTCAAAGAACTGCGAAAGACAGAACAGAGAAAGATGACAAGTGACTGATGTGTCGGTATGCACATGTACAGTATGTTTAGTTCAGACGAATGTCTCTACCTGAATGCCTTTCAGAGATGAGACTCCCATATAAAGAAAAACACCATAGAGAACTGGCATGGGAATGAACTGTGAAACAAAAGGCAGGACATTAAGACATTTTGTTATCTAAAGCAGTAGCTATTTTTCCATCCAAAGATGCGAAATTAACTTATGCGCAAAACTGGAATATTGCATAAAACATTTGCGAATAAAGCACCATTTCCATCCATCGTGTCAAAGAGAACAAAATCGACACTTCCTGATAAACTGACACTAAATATCACTAAGAAAGCAGGAGAAGCCACTGAATATAATAATTTTCATATACGATAAATTACTTTCACCTCAGAGCAAGCAGAAGAAACACAATAACTGGAGGTGGATGCCTGCTGTTTGGGAACGCAGTCAGGTAAGACAATTATACAGCAATACTTTAATGACAGACTTTGCTCAGGCACTTCAGAATGACCAAAACATTTCAGATGCTATGCAACGAGATCGGTCCGCTGGTTAGTCAAGTTATCCCATCCCATTGTGCAAAGTCACATGGCTTTTTTGATGCACATGGTGGAATTTATTCTGTAAATGTGTTTCCATTGTAGTTTATGCACATTTTTCATATCAGATAAAAAGTTTATCCTACTCAATTGTGCGCATAAGTTTTTTATACACATTTTTAGAATTTATGTGCATCTTGGCATTTCCTTCCAGCATTTTTTTATGCGATATTCCAAAATGTGCATAGAAATAGGTGGATGGAAACATAGCTAGTGACATTCATATATTTTTAAAGGGGTCATCGGATGCAAAATTCGCTTTTACATGTTGTTTGAACATAAATGTGTGTTGGCAGTGTTTGTACACATCCACCTTATAATAATAAAAATCCACTCAGTGTTTTTTTTTCTTAATCCCAATAAATAATATCCCCTTTCTCAAATCAAGCCATTCTCAGCTTCTTGGCTGTGTGACATCACACAGACCCAGGCCCCTCCCACGATTGTTGATTGACACTGGTGTTTTACCTTAGACCCGACCTGAGTGAGCTGTCAACAGTCCGCCATTGTTTCACCGCCAGAGCAGATGTCATAAGTTTTTTATACACATTTTTAGAATTTATGTGCATCTTGGCATTTCCTTCCAGCATTTTTTTATGCGATATTCCAAAATGTGCATAGAAATAGGTGGATGGAAACATAGCTAGTGACATTCATATATTTTTAAAGGGGTCATCGGATGCAAAATTCGCTTTTACATGTTGTTTGAACATAAATGTGTGTTGGCAGTGTTTGTACACATCCACCTTATAATAATAAAAATTTATAATATTCTTTTATGAATCTTTGCAAATCGCCTTTCCTAATAACGTGCTAGTTAGCAAGTTCCGCGGCTAAATAAATGCGGCTAAAGTAAACAGTCTCATGAGAACGGCTCGTCACCCCACGAAAGAGAGGGGCGGGGTCAGCAGCGATCATTAGCATTTAAAGAAACATGCACTAAAACAGGTTGCTGTGTGCAGAGCTGTTTTTGGCAAGGTAAAATGGGTGTTGTTTTACACTACCATTGAGAAATTTTAACCAAAGTATATTATAGACTTTTCATTAAGACCCTAAAGAATCATATCAACTTGTGGAAAATGGGCATCCGATGACTCCTTTAAGAGTGTTTGATTTAAAGGGATAGTCCACCCCCAAAAAAAACAAAAAAACATTCCAAACATGTATGGATTTCTTTCTTTTGTCGAACACAAACGTCGACATTTTGAAGAATGTTAGTAACCAAACAGCTTCAGGTCCCATTGACTTCTTTACTATGGACAAAAAATACTATAAAAGTCAATGGGACCTGAAACCATTTCGTACCAACATTCTTCAAAATATCTTCTTTAGTGTTCCACAGAAAAAGTTAGTCATACAGGCTTGTAAGGACATGAGGGGGAGTAAATGATGACACAATTTTCATTTTTGGGTGGACTATCCCTTTAAGAAGGCCACACTGTACATATTATATGACAACCACAGAATTTTTGTAATTACCTGTAATGTTCCAGTCATGAACACAGATAAGCCCATGAGTAGAAAAATGACCAGACCAGTCAGCCTCTGCTCTCTAATACCCAGAAATCGAGGTTGCTCTCCAGGGGCGGAGCTTTCAGACTCTAGCTTCAGGCTGTTGACATGGGTAATTGACAGGACGGTTGCTGCAACAAACCAGGGTAACCCCATTATGGAACATACAGCCAGCATCACTCCAACCATCAGAAGATCCAAATGGTACCCGCAGCCTTTCTGTGTTGAGGAAATAGGGCACACACTTACATATGATCCGCGCACACACACACACATCCTCTGTAAAGGTTAATTTAAAAAATAAACATACTAGCAGTTTGTGTTCCTTGCGGTTAATTATGACAGCGGTGATCTGCTGGTCCATGAAGATGAGGATGGTGCAGAGAAGAGCTGGTATTAAGGCAGCCAGCACAGTCCACCATGGGTTTCGCCCGATAGGGTTAATAAACCAACCACGGTCATCACGCGTGGGCTGTAATACACAACCAGTCAACAAGTCAAAAAAAGGGCCAAACCCCTGAAAATAGCATGGTAATCATATCCATAAAATAGTATGACTAATTATTTTTGTGAAAAAATATAATTTATTCCTTTGATGGCAAAGCTGAATTTTTTGCATCATTCCTCCAGTCTTCAGTGTCACATGATCTTTCAGAAATCATTCTAATATGCTCATTTGGTCCTCAAGAAACATTTCTTCTTCTTCATTTCTTCTTATTATTAACATTTCTATATTCTTTGATGATCAGAAAGCATTTTTTGAGCATCAGAAAGCACCAATTCAATGCATCATTGCTCAATAAATGTATTATAAACCTTTTGAACAATAGTGTAGATTTTTGATGTTTAGATTTTTTTTTTTTACAGTGTAGTGAACATTGTGATTTATTATGCTTATGTAAACTGCGAATTTCAGCATTTGCCAGGCTGACAAAGATGTGAGAATTTCCCTACAGGTGAATAATTGAGAATGATGCAACGCTCATGACAATTCACTCTAAATTGAGAAATACTTGTTAACTATGGATTAAATATTAGTCCAGCTCAATTGATCATAGATCACTGTCTGCGCACAACGCGTGTATCCAGATTAGCCTGGGGTATAAACTCAATTCCAAGACTCAGCATTGTCTAATCATCTAATCTGTCACTGCAGGGGTGCCACTCGAAATGAATCATTTGAGAAAATGTGCCTAGAAACAAGACACAAAGAAACTGCACAAAAACAGGACCAGGTGAATAATTGAGAATGATGCAACGCTCATGACAATTCAGTCTAAATTGAGAAATACTTGTTAACTATGGATTAAATATTAGTCCAGCTCAATTGATCATAGATCACTGTCTGCGCACAACGCGTGTATCCAGATTAGCCTGGGGTATAAACTCAATTCCAAGACTCAGCATTGTCTAATCATCTAATCTGTCACTGCAGGGGTGCCACTCGAAATGAATCATTTGAGAAAATGTGCCTAGAAACAAGACACAAAGAAACTGCACAAAAACAGGACTGTTCTGGATTATGAGAGGGCACTAAAAACTTTGAAGACTGAAGCAGTGGATTCATCATTGTAAGGTAAGCTTTGAAAGAACATGATTCACAAGCAGAGCTTTTATGAAGAATTGGAAAGCTTAAAGCATTTAGGAGAGTGTTTCTTCTTTGACTTACACAGATGTATCTCTTTTTTTTTAAGAAATATGAATTGATTGGCTTTTGCATCTATTTTGGTTTATTTGTCTAATTTATATTTTGTAAGTAAAGTAAGTAAAATTTGTAAGTAAATACAAGTAAATATTAGTTCTTACTCTGGGTATATACTATCAAAATAATATTTTGTTTTTTAACTAATTTGATTTAGTTTAACGATTATATAATTTAATGACTTTGGCTTGGAATAACATATCATGAAATGTATTTCAACAATGAATTAAATAAATACAACTCAAATATAAAATGACACATGAAATATTATGCACACATTGCTTAGATCCAGTAAATATTAATTCTGAAATATTAATACTACTACTACTACTACTACTATGACTACTACTTCTACTAATAATAATATACAATTATTATCGCAAATACTTCAACATCAGCACAGAGGCAAAAACACATATGTGTTGAGTTGATCACAACACAAAGGTCAACATTTTAGAAATTATATTAAAAATCCTTCTACTTCCTGAAGAGAGAGCATGGATAATCCACAAGGGGGAAGAGGAAATGTACTTTACTATACCACTTTTTGGCAAAGTATTGATCACATTAATGATTTAGTGGCCTTAGAAAGCAGTTTATCAAATATGATGCATACAGAGCTAAATACACAAACACAAGTGTGTGTGTGTGTGTGTGTGTTTGTATGCGCATTCGTTTATGATCCCTACCTTGAAGTTGCTGGGCACTTGTAACTTTTGAGATGGAACTCCAATTAAATAATCAATCAGGACCATGAAAACAATGGTGAGGAACACAGCAAAATCACTGACCATTGACCGTACCTACATAACAGAAACACACAAAAATACACACTTTGTATTTATTGTATAGAAAATGACACTGTGTATGCAAACTTTGTTTGTGAATAAGTATTTTAGGCTCACCCGTGTTGGGAAGTATCTGCTAGTCTTGAACTGTTTCAAGAAGGTAGACAAGAAAAAGGTACCAAAAAACAAGATGGCCGACCAGAAGAGCACATCAGGAGTGTATGGACCATGGTGTCCACACGCCGATCCAATAAACTGCCCCTGGAGATCTAAACACTCCTACTCACAACACGCACACACAGAGTTTGGCTCATGTTTAACTGCGCTGGCAGCCGAGACGCTGACTCAGCTGTGAAAATAGGATTAGCACTAAATGCGATCTGTGTGAGACTACACTGTGAAATAACACCGCACTGCAGTAATGGGACGAGAATTGAATAACAAGACTTTAACTGTACAGTGTG
Organism: Sinocyclocheilus rhinocerous; assembly: GCF_001515625.1. Classification (NCBI taxonomy): domain Eukaryota; kingdom Metazoa; phylum Chordata; class Actinopteri; order Cypriniformes; family Cyprinidae; genus Sinocyclocheilus; species Sinocyclocheilus rhinocerous. Next base: position 65,230 of record NW_015649998.1, read on the forward strand.
TGTCTTATGATGTTCTTTTCACTGCTTGACACAAGTTTTTTCACAAACTGGTGTTTATGACAATGTGAAGTTGTTGAGAAGTTAAAACTGAGATCACGTTTAGAGGAGTACTTTTGTCCCCTTTTTTCCCATAAAGAATTACACAGAAAGAAATTAATACTATTTTGACACATACAGGGTATATTCAAAATCATCTACACATCTTCACAAAAGATTAAGATTCCAGTCATATCAGTGGCTGGTGAGCGTGTTCTTATCACACTGACCAGAATACTGAGATCACATGACTCAATTTATCTTGGCTACATCTCCACTTTCAGAATAAATTAATAATAGGTGACAAATTTGCCCATTAACAGGGTATTTCTTCAGTTGCATCAGTGACCGAAAACTTTTGCTTTCGCAGGATGATACATCCATGCCAGTAGGCGTCAGTATAAAGTTTCTGTATCAGTCAGCTAAACAAAGAATTGCACTTTTATGGTTAGACCGTGTAAGGCCCTGTCCCAAATGGCACCCTAAACCCTCACGGCCTTCCTCTGAGTCCACACTTTCGTGACGTAATGCCGCATTTACTGTCGGATAGAAGTCTGCTGCGGAGCTCAGCCCGGTGCGGGCTCAGCAGAAGTGCGGATCGAGGGCGAATAATGGCCGCAAAGGGGGCGCTTGTGAGCACCCTTTTGAACGTTAAAATGACGAATGGGACACCCTACGGTCTCATGGACTTAACGGACACGCGCACGCGGCGGCCATTGTAAGTCCGCAAGACCGAAAGTGCACATGAAGTGTTCCATTTGGGACAGGGCCTAAGAATGTTTCCGTTTCCAGTGGTTTGCTAAGATTGTGGGAGCATGAGGATAAAGTACCGATACAGTGAGGTTGCTCCATGGCACTGCAGAGGCTGTTATGTTCCTTTGATTCCACAGTTCTAGTGTTTTATTACTGGTGTTATCAGGCTCTGCACACCTACAGCTGATGGCACACAATACAATGTGTTAAAATATGTTTTTGAAAAAATAATTCAGAAAAGTCCTTTGCTTTTCATTTGATCTAATTTACATCTAGGAAAAACAACTGATGAAAGATTATTATTTACTGACTTCCAATTCGATGAGCAGGTGCATAGGCATCTGTGTGTGTATGAGTTTATACTTACTAGGCCAGAGTTAGTTTGTCTAGGTCGGCATGTCTGTTGATGGGGTACTGTTCTCCAAGATGAAAAAGTTTCTCTAGTGCTTCGTAAATGAAGATAAGACATATAAGCGCAGCAAACGCTTCCTCTGTGAAACGTGTGATGTAACAGACCAAGGAACTAGCATCCGTTGCAACAAGAATCAGACACAGGAAAGCCGTCCACAGACCGATACAAGTGCGCAGGGACAGGTACGAGAGATCGTAGTCTCTACAGGGACAGAAATGGACAGGAGAGAGACAGTATAGTGGGTTAAGATCTGATCATATATGTAATATTTTGCAGATTTATTACACAATTTAAGGAATAAGGCTAAATCAGTAAATGAATACTACATTGATACAGAAGATATATTCTAAACACATATTCTACATTCTTGTTTTTTGAAAGAGAATGAGTGAGATTTTTATATATTTTAATACGTAATAATCATAATACTTCTGTCATGACAACTCTGAGAGTTTAGCATGGTAATTTACATGGCAATGTTAATGTGTTTGGTCTTGGCAGAATAGATCTGCTACGCTGCTGCTGCTGTGGCAGAGCAAGTACCGAGATTTGCTACTGCCAATACATCCACAGACATGCTGCTGTGATTATGTAGGAAATAATGCTGCTGCACATTTAACATTTATAAAATAACCCCAATATATGCCATACATGAAATCACCCCGTAGCAGATCTATACAGGTGGAGCTGGGGAAGGTGGAAGGTTTCTGAAGTGCGCTGCAACTGCTACAGCAAGCACTAGCCAAGTATTTGAATGTTGAGCAGCAAGCTCATTGGCTGCTGATGAGAAAAGAAAGCAGTCGGCTGCACCATGTGAATAATGATGTTAATATATCAGATTGAGTTAGAATTTATTGGCCTGCGCCATCTAGAGTTTCATGACAGAATTTTGTATTTATTATTCAATTCAAGAATTATTTATCAAATGTATCATATTCATAACCAATAACATTTTTCTGGGTGAGAAAGTGAATGATTAGTCTGGTCTGTACTGACTTGCAGAACTTGAAGAGAATTTTTTCAAACACAAGAACAGGTCCAGTGCTGCCCAGTATAGTTAGTGGCTGTCCAGCGAACAGAGAGTATGCTACTCCAGTCATAGACGCTCCTAAAAGGGACTCAATCGCACTCTGACACACACACGCGCACATATAAATACACATGACTGCTGTGTTTTGCATTACAAACATATTTTTCACGTGACTTTGCCTAACAGACCACACAGAAACAAAACTGTGTGTGTTTGCGTACTTACAATGCGTCCTTCTGTAGCCTCTCCCAGAAGTCCTCCAAAGGTGATAACAGGAGACATACAGGCACAGTACAGAAACAGAAAAGAAGCTACACACTGCAAACTCAGACCGTCTTTAAAATCACTCAAATAAAATGGAGCTTTTCTTTTCACATCCAGAAACAGTCCTCCAAACAGCCTACAGAGAGAGTGAAGAGACATAGAGAGAGTAACATTTCCATTGATTTCAAATGTTTTCATACTGAGCTAATAACATTTCTATCCCCTAAAACCTCTAACCCTCACACAAACCTTTTTTTTGTCATATTGAAGACATTATTCAATATGTTTACTAGGCTATTTTCCTCATGGGGACTGTTGCTGGATCCCCGCAATGTAAATTATTTCAGGTTTTAATATTCTAGTGAGGATACTTGGTCTTGCACAGTGTTGTTAAAACCTGAACACACACCTTCCAGTTCTCTGCAGTTCTGGTCCATGGTGTTCTCCATGCTGCTCTTCCTCAACAGGAACAGCTGTTCCGTTCGGCACTCCTGGCATCTTTCTTTTCTCCTATTCCGTGAGAGGAGTAGATAAATTACCACTCTCAATCACTTTAATCACTTAGGGAAGTCGTGGCCTAATGGTTAGAGAGTCGGACTCGTAACCCAAAGGTTGGGGGTTTGAGTCTCGTACCGGCAGGGATTGTAGGTGGGGGGAGTGAATGTACAGCACTCTTCAATACTATGACTGAGGTGCCCTTGAGCAAGGCACTGAACCCCCAACTGCTCCCCGGGCACCGCAACAAAAAAATGGCTGCCCACTGCTCCGGGTGTGTGTTCACTGTGTGTGTGTGTGTGTGTGCACTTTGGATGGGATAAATGCAGAGCACTAATTCCGAGTATGGGTCACTATACTTGGCCACATGTCATGTCACTTTTTCCATACCTGTGATGGGACACTTTTAGGAGGTTCTATGCGTATAGAAGGGTCCCATTCCCCTGGAGGCAAAACTGTCACTTGATCCAGAAACTCATCTATACCAGCCAACAAATCACTTCTGTCCTTGGCCTTATATGCAACATCATGGAAAATCTAAATAATGGAAGAATAAAATTATATTAAATAAAATAAAAAATTAAATTTGCATTTAAAAATATTTTTTATTTAATTTATTCTACAAATGGTATTTCTGAAAATGTAAAGAGTTTAAAATGTAAGTGTCATAGTTAATGCATTAATATCTAATGATATAATATGTATTGACCTCATCGGTCATGATGGTGGCCATGGAGCGACCGATCTCATGGTACTGTTGGGCTTTTCCATCGGGACCAAGCAAAATGAACACAAATCTACAGAGTAAAAAGCGATTTTGATCATTCTGTTACAGTGGAGTTATCAGCTCCATTTATGCATTTGAAAGCAAACACTTTGTACCTAGTGGGAATGGGAACTTCAGTGAGTCCTGTAAGCAGTACAGCAGGAGACAGGCGAACGAATGCAACAATGGATCTCTCTAAAAAGTCCAGCTCCCCAACCAGCACATTGGAAGCTTCTGCTCCAGTGGGGATCTTCTTCATGAAATGTGTGTCCACCTAGAGAGCGAAGGTCATAGCAGTGTTATTTTTGTATTATTTGCATTTATTAGTATTTTGAATGAGCCTTTTTCAGTTTTTATTTTAATTTTTAGTAATTTTATTATGTGTCTTAGTCATTTTATTTATATTAGTTTTTTTATTTAGATTTAGTTTATTATTATTTCAGTTTTGGTTTTATTAATTTAATACTTAAACATTTTTCAGTTAGTTGCCATGGCAATATTTCTCATTTTCATTTAAATTTTTCAAGTTCAAGTTTTTCATCTAATATTTATATTTTATTTCAGCTTTATTTTAATTGTATTATTTATATAAATAAATCATGTAGAAATCGACTGGTGGTTATTCCAGTCACTAACTCCAGCTGTTCATTTCGGTCAGGGTGACAGTTATAGATAAGAGGAACAGCAGGTATGTAATTTGATTGGGGCCGCCTCTCTGCCATCCTTACTGTCACTCTAGATAGCTGATATCTGGCTCATTAAAGTTAATTTCCTGATCATTAGCATAACATTACACAAACAAGCTGCAGTACCTCTAAATATCACCAGATGGCAGTGTTTGTGTGTTTGTGTGAGTGCATTTGTCCCAGATGTTCGATTCATTGCCTGCCTCCAGTGAGCACTCCGGACATTTACAGAAATAAACTGATTGAACCTGTTTGGTTTAAAGGGTTATCTTGCTCAATGCTCAGTACCATCTTTCCTCTATTTTATTACATCCATCTGTTTTCTCTGAAAACTGGATGTAGGAGAGATTTTTGCATATTTTTTTTTTGATTGTGTCTAGCAACTTTGCCTACATTTATTATTATTATATATTTTTTTGTTGCTGTAATTTATTTTGAAGCCAAATAATGATCTATGAGAATATGCTACATACAGTATACATCACATACATTAGTGATATTGTGTCAGTTTTAGAGTAAAATAAATGTTTGTTTAATTTCGACAAACGTGTGCTGTTCTTCTTGATGTTGTGGTTCTAGTACCTTGCTGAGATCCATCTGGCCATTATCCGCTGCTCCAATCTTTACATCTGGATTTGTAGGTGGAGGCTGGGGAGAAGTGGCAGGACCTGAGAGATACAATTAAATATGCTAAATATCTACAGCATCCTACAATATCCACCTCACATGTAGTCCCAAAATAAAGTTGTATGTATATTTATATTACTAATATACTAATATATTTTATTAGAATGAAATAATTTATTTGTAAGTTTAACCATAAAACTTAAATATTAGGTGTTAGTATGAGACTACTATAGTAGAATCACTTATCAGCCAAGTTATAGCCACTTGTTCATCTGCAACCATGAGCATGCAAAACCAGTAAACCAGTTAATTTTCATATTATACCCACAAGGATACCACTCAGGATCTGATGTAATCTGTAAAACCCTTTATGGAGCATAACACTCCACCCAAATGATGTCAATAATGCATGACCAGAAGTAGTCCAACTCCAAAAGAATGATTTAGATAACTTTACTGATGGAATTTGGAAATTCTGTTTTCAAAATAATTCATAAAAGAAAAAAGAGCTTTGCATTTCTCCTTTGATATCGGAACAGTCGCCCCATAGATTTACATTGTTAGTGTATTACTGTAAGCACACCTTTGACAAATCAAATCAAAATCAACACTATTTAATTATATCCACAGGGCTTAAAGGGGTCATATGATGCTGCTGAAAAGAACATTATTATGTGTGAACATATATGTGTTTATGCGGTTTAAAGTTGGTGGATCCGACGAATGAGCGGCAACCACATGTGACGACCCCGGGTTGAACTCCGCTTTGTCCACAGTGAAAGATTAAGTATTCCGACAGCGACCAGCACAGATCAGCTCTAGGCATGACGAAGCGGATATCGTCCTCTTTTAGACGACCAAACAAAGTAGTTTCGCTTTCACAACGAAGCACACAGCGTCTTCACGACATGGCTGCACCGTCAACAATATTACAGTGGTTTTAGGTAGGTGTGGCTGACTGAACTTTTATAAAGAATATCTCTTTGGATTTGAGACTTTAGTCTTTGCAACTTTACAGATCTTCTTTATGCACCAAGAGCTTGTAACACTCCAAAGAGAAAGGAAAAATTGAAATCGCATCATATGACCCCTTTAAGTTGTATTTAACCAATAATATTTCTTCATGATGCACATGTAAAATGTGCAGTTTAGCTCACCCGCCTTGTCCATATGATGAGGTTCACTCTGTCTCCTGCCTGCGTCAGTAAGGGACTTGACCATGGGCAGCAGGTTGTTCCTCTTCTTGTCACTCTGGTGGTGATGCCTCTTCAGAAGTGCCTCTCGAACCTTCATTCTCACACTGTCATCCAGTTCATGAGCTGCCTCCTGATGGTCAAGCACCAAATCTACACACAACAAATTATAAATATACAAACCAAATACAATCAACTTTTGAAGGAGAATCATGTCCTTTTTGTTGTTTTTATTGTTTGCATGATTAAACTGTATGATGATGGTGATGATCAATATGTTCCATTCCAGCAGTAATTTCTCAGCCTCTCACTTTCTCTTTTTCTTTAAAACCTCACACAGTTCCAGTCGGAGCTGACGCAGCACTGTTAATCTGCATCACTCACTCTTACCCTCTCTTCCAACCTTTACAGTATAATTAATCTCCCTTGGTCTCCCTGTCCTTCTATTTCTCCGGCATTAATCTTGTTCTTACCATTGCTGCAACACTGATCATAACAGTTATGCCTCAACAAGACAGATTATATTGTGAGTCTATTAGACTTCAATGGCTGAAAGTCATTGATCAGTACATTTAAAATTATACAATGTATTCTTGTTCTTAAGCACAAATGGCATAAATTATGTATTAAAAACTTATGCAGGGTTGTAACCAGCATAGATGTATTGATGTGCTCTCTACAGTCCTCATTCGTTATATATGTGTATTTGCATTATATACTGTATGTGTAATTGTGCCACTAGTGGCAACCAAACAGAATTGCCATAATTACTATTGTTTCCAAACATGTAGTCCTGGTCCAAGCACATGCTACTGAACATACACAATTTTTTAACTCTTTAAAAACTCAACCTACAAATGGTGTTCTTATTATATTTGTCTCATCACATTAAAGGAGATTTTAACACTGAAAAAATGACGCACTTCACCGTTAAGTGTACTTTTAATCTAAACGCTTCCTTCCTACTCTTTAAGGTGACACATGCTGCTGACAGCTGTGCCACTTCTTTTTTCAAACTAAGAACCAGTGGGTGTTTGGTTTGAGTGTTTGTGTGTGTCTATCACCAACATGAGTGGGAGTGTGAGGTTACAGGTGGGCCTAATAAACTGCAGGATCCCAACACACACTTGCCACATTGCTGTACTATTCCCCATTAAAGACATGCACTGAATGAATAAATATAAACTTGAGGTCAGGCTCAGACGGATCGTGATCAGGTTCAGCAAGCACTTTATACACTGACATTTTCAGAATCTGATAGAGTAAGGTGTAGTCATTTTTTAGTGTTAAAATTTGTCCTTTCACAGATAAACATGTAGAGTGCCGTACACACTGATTTCTGACTGACCTGCAATTTCCTCAATGCAGCTGGCCTTTATGTCCAACAGGACAGTTCCATTAATGATACAGCTCCGTAGCTCAAACAGACTATGGAGAGAGAGTGTAGCTACATACGGCTTACTCCACCTTTCCCCTCCATCTTCCACATCCTCCTCAAACTTTAACCACCTGAGAAGTATTAAAGAACAAAGAGATTCACATAGATAGTCTCTTGCTTCAACTCTCAGAAGGCAACAGAGGGTTGTTTGATAACCAAGTTTTTAAACGTGTCTGGGAACCTTCAGGGGGCTGCAAGAACTAGGGGGTCTGTGGAAAAGTTTAGAGGAAAAACAGTGTAAATTTTTTTTATAGAAATCATAAAATAGAAATATATAATAACAAATACAATTAATTAAATAAATACAAATAGATTTGTTTTTATGTATAATAAGTATTAAAATAAATGTTTTAATAAATAACTAAATGGCAATACATATAACAGTACAATACTATAGTTACTAGGCAAAACTAAATATTTTCCAAATAATATTTTACACATTTTAGAATTTTTTTATAGAATAAATTGGATCTTTGCATGAAAATACAGCTGCCATGGCATCTAAAAGATTCAAAACCCCTGAGTTACATTTTTGGCACTGAATATCATGTTGCAGGACATGTGCATACCTCGCAGTTTCCTTCCACTCTGCATCTTTGCTGTCTTTAACACAGATTTCGTCAAGTTCTGTGAAGAGGTCATGTGCTGCATGCTCCTCATCCTCTTCAGTGCCCAGAATAAACTGAACCCTCTGGGATGGAGTATCTGAGAAAAAGAAATAGGATGAATGAGAGACAGAGACACGGAGAAGAGAATATTTGTCAAATTCATTTTCACTGTGAGAGAGGAAGTAGAGGAAGAAAACACTGTAAACAAAAGTCTCATCCAGGCAATTTTCAGTGATTGTTATCATAAATCTGAGTTTATGTTTTTAGGTTGAGAAAAAGAAATAAGGGTCCAAATTGTGCTTTTTTTCACCAAATTGCAGGATTTTATCACCGATAAATAACATTCAGGCCCAAACCACATACGAAATAGGCCTATTTTATATTTATTGATTTATTAATTACCTTTGAGAGATTGTTTTGAAGGAAAGAATATGCAACCGATATATATTTATATGCAAGAGTATTTTCCAATAATATTGTAGTAATTTTTACTATTTGTATCACTCTGCTTATTTGTGTTTGTACATTTCAGATAGTCTTTAAGTAATGTTAGTAAAGTAGTAATTTTTCATTTGATACCAAAGCTCAGAAGCATGTGTTAAAAAACAGACACATTTCACAGTGAAGCACTGCAAGGAAGCTTGATTCGTTTTTGCCAAAATCACATGATCTATGGTGTCCAAAGCTTTGTTCGCCTGAGAATCACATGACTGCTTCAGTTGGATCACAAGGAGTGAAACTTAGTGCAGTTTTCCTTACTCTAATACATTTTTAACAATAAATACCTGAATTTATATATGAATCCCAATGTTCATTTGACTATGAGAAGCCACAACTGGGGCATGGTTAAAATAGACTGCAGATTTTATTTATTTATTTGAATTATTTTACTTTCAGCACACAGAAAAAAAATATCACTTTGACCACTTTTATCTCTTTAAAAAAAATTTAGATGTTCATTATTTTGACCACCTGATGGCCGCAGCATACACCATGTTTAAAATCTTTGAGTAATGATCCTTTTTACAAAACAGCTGAAAGGAAAGACTTTGTGCTTTGTAAAGCTTAACTTTCACTATTTGTCTATCAGTCTTTCTATTAGCATTGGGGATTTTCAGTGTCTCTCTGGAGGTTATATCGTTATGCCAGTAGGTGGCGACAAAGAATGTATTTTCTTCATTTAAATCATTCAATTAACCGAATCGTTCAAAGCACTGAATCATTTAGGAAAATAATGATAGGAATGAGTCATTAAATCATTCACTAACCCGAGTAGTTTAAAGGGGTCATATGATGCTGCTAAAAAGAACATTATTTTGTGTATTTGGTGTAATGAAATGTGTTTATGCGGTTTAAAGTTCAAAAAACACATTATTTTCCACATACTGTACATTATTGTTTCTCCTCTATGCCCCGCCTTTTTGAAACGCGTCGATTTTTACAAAACTAATCGGTCTGAAAAGCGAGGTGTGCTCTGATTAGCCAGCTATCCAGTGCGTTGTGATTGGCCAAATACCTCAAGCGTGAGACGGAAATGTTACACCCCTCACCATACTGTTGATGCCGTGTCCGGCCGAAAGGAAAAATTGAAATCGCATCATATGACCCCTTTAAAACACAAATTCATTCAGAAGCGCAGCCACCGTGTGCTGCTTGGAGATGCCCAACGTAAAATTTTCGTCGGGGGAGCGTAAGTAGATAAAGTAACTGGGAATGGTGTGTCTAAAATGATACTCATTTTTAATAACCTTATTTCTCACTTATTTGTTTTATAAAAGCAATATGACATGGTCACATTTGTGGCGCTATACGCATTTGAATGTGGCGCTTTCGCGAGCGTTCATTTTGAATCCTAGATATAACCACAGTAATTCTCCAGATTCACCTTCCTGTGAATGAAGCTACAAGCGTTTGCTCGACTTGTTACTGCTGTTGTCGTTCTCACCGTGCGATGTTGCGGTACTTTCTGTGTTCATGTCTTCTTGAGCCACACTTCCCGCCCGCATCCTCTCAGCTCTTCTGCGGTGTTTGGAGCTGTGCGGCCGGTGATGACGATGAGACTGTCTGCCCATGGGCATCCGCACACCCACAAACAGAGTCCTGTGACCTGAGAGAAAAAAGATAGCTGGTGAGATTCAATGTGATTTTCCAGTTAATATGACTGTATTGAGCTGTTGGCTGTATCACATGAATGACGGAGCAAGTGTTGTGGTTGCATACTAACCCTCTAGCTCTTCTTTCTCATAATGGATATTCAGAACTGAGCTGGTGCCACCATGGTCCACCACAGCTTCCTCATCAGGCCTCTGTAATATACGTTTACTTGTTTTTAATTAGAGTGTAAATAAGTACATACAGTACCATAGTCTTACTAACCCTAATCTTTTAACAGCATTGTTTATTTTATGTGTTGTTTTTTTTCTATTTGAGTATGGCACACAAAAGTTAATTTTTCTATCACTGAGGGGAATTTCCATTGACTGCTTTTATAATTAGCTAATTGACATCTTTTTTTATCCCCTCAACCTGATACTTGCAGAAACCTTTAATTTCTACATATTATTTCAGATATTATTTACTATGTATTCACCTGTTTCATGGTAATTTTACTTTAAGTTTCACTGTATTTGTGGGGACACTTGGTCCCCACAAAGTAAACGCACCTCAACATACACACAATGAATTCAGACTTGAATTCGACTGCATTTCAAATAAGGGACCTGTCTCCGATGATGAATGTGTGTTAGGGAAAGACAGACTTATGAGTTATTATAGGGACTGGTCTTGCATAAACTGACATTTACTGTGTTATTCTAAACAGTGGATGCGTTCTTATCAAGCTTTAAGGGGTAAAATCATAATTTTTTTACACTTTATTTCCATAAGGAAATAAATACATAAATATTTGTCATGTTATTATTATTATTATTTTGCATAGTCATCATTTGTTTAAATGCCCATTTTCCACCCTCTCTCTGACCCTATTAATTAAAGTGCTGTTTAAGAAGTAGGTTTTTGCTGTTTAGTTTAATTTCTGAAAGTTATTAGGTTTTCACAGTACGTCATAGGACTAATAATAAAAAGATCTTAATCAAAAGATTAAAATTAAAAATCAGATTTTTTCCATCATTTGACCCGTCTACTTAATCTCTAATGACGAGTCAAAAAAGGTATCTTAAAATATTACCAAATTAAAACAATTCACTTTGCATACCTTTCATCAAATAAAAAAGTACACTAAGTACTCAAGCACATGAACTGCTTGACCCTTAGACACAATATAGTACATGTAGATGAATATCGCATAATCCTGTGACAGTTTAGTTATAACTGTATGCAAAATAGATGCACAGTGGCAAAATTAATACATTAAATCAAAGTTGCATATAAGATCTTACCTGACTTTGTGGTTGTCTGTTAATAAAGGTACTGTAACCCACTACCTTCAAACAGTCAAAGACCACTGATACTTATTAGGCTTCCTATTATTCACTTCCTTCTTTACATTTGTGTGTGTGTGTGTGTGATATCCCACTGGGATGCTGCTATCTTTCCATGACAAAGATGATTCATCAATGTGTTTTCACGGCTTTCTTATGCAGGAACACAAGCCTATAATTCATATAAACCCTGTTGAACATTTCCTGCATCAAAAATACAGCCAAATGGAGCAAAATATTCTCACAGGCTTTGTAATGCATGTACAATAATAACATATCCAAGTAAAGCTTTGTCAAATTAACCCATTGGCTTTGATGCTCTTTGATGCAAATGATGCTCTGTTGTTTATTTTGCTTGAGGCTTATGTGTATATTTGATCGGTGAGATACTGATTGGCAGTCATAGTGTGGATCAGCATTGAGGTCATGCATTACATTGTGTGTTACAACAAAAGCACCAGTAGCTTTCCACTATAATAGCATCCGCCTTGTTTCCAACATCCCACTAACATATAATTATGGTACAGGCATCTTATCAAGGTCCACCAGAACTACAATTATTATAGTCTTAAGAACAATTGCTTAAGTTTCTTAGCTTCTCTAATCGTAAGACCACCGGCTGTGATTTTATTGTGATTTTAGCTTGCATTTCCAGGTAATTTATTATGTTACATATATGTCACCTCACTTCTGAATGATTACTGTTCTGTTTTGAGGTTTTCAATTAAATGGATCCATTTCATACAGTCATGCCCTCTGCTTTCCCTTTGAAGAATGAGTGCATGTGTGAATACAAGAAAAATAGTATTTTGCAAAGGGGGACCCATTAGTTAAAGAGCCCTTAAGTACTGTTACTCATTTAATAAGGATATTTGTTCCCAGACATATTCCACTGCATGATATGGTAGGACTTGCCAGAATACAGACGTCATTCATTGTATAGATTGGTGGTCACGGTGTGATTTTCAGAATCGACCAGTCAGTGGGTTGGTTGAACATTTAGTCTACCTTAAGGAACCCATATTTACCTGACCTCAATAAGGGTTTTTTAAGGGTTGGACTATTTTAAACTGTACAAACTGTTTTTAAAAAAGTAAAGTTTTTGGTAGGACACTCAAAAAACAGCATGATACATGATGCAACTGCTGGAGACATTTGTCTGAAAGGGGATTATATATATAAAAAAAAAAAAGTAGAAATATATTTGAAGGTGACTAGATAAACTATCAACCTCACTAATCAAATTGTTTGGTTTTGAACAATTACTTACTAATTACTTGCTTCATTCTGCAGTGTGTGTAATCATTACTTGTGACAGTCTTAAACACAAGACAACTAGGGGTGCTCCGATCAGGATTTTTGAGGCCGATCACCGATCGCCGATCACAGAAAGCAGTATCTGCCGATACCGATCACAGGGCTTTTTACTTTTACATTTACTTCTAGATTTATATATAAACTTGCTCAAGCAAGTGGCAAAACATTTAAACTACTTTTCTTACGTTATCACAAACTTACCATTGACAGAAATAGTCAGCTCTACTGCCTTTCCTTTTGCATTGAAATCTTTATTACAAGCAATCCTGCGGTTCATAAAGAACTTTGTTTTCCAACTTTCAGGAGTGCCATCTATTCCAGGAGAGCGTGCGAGCGCTGAATGGTTAAACACTGGCAAGAATTAAAAAGTAATGCAATTTATAAACTTTAGTGACGATGTGAAACTGCCTCGATTGTGCAAGTGACAATTCCTGTGTCAACTGTGCAGCGTGTAGCTCGCTTATGGACAGACGCGATGTGGTGATTTGAAGACATTTGTGTATTTTTAGAGAGACAGAGAGAGCGCACGCGGTGATTCACTCACGCTGTTTGTGAAATTACGTCTCACACAAGGTTTTCAAATTACTTTACAAGTTATTTAATGATTATCGGCCGATAGTGATTGGTAGCCGATCAATCGGAGCACCCCTAAAGACAACCATACAATTTATCACTCAGACTGCCTTGTCATCCCAGTCATGGATCATTTGAGTAGTTATTGTCATTAAAACACATACCCAGGGGGAAGGAGAAAATAGAGATAGAGCTAATCATGTGAACATGTTAATGAATTTTTCATCATCTGCTTTATGCTACTGTTTTCCTACTCCTTCTCTCTCAATCTCTCCTTGTCCTTCTCCCTTTATTGGTCTGACATGAGCACATACCCTAATTAAAATAATAACAAAACACTTGAGCTGATTAGACTGCTCCTGTGTCACCTAGCTACTCCTTTGTGTGTACAGTATCTGTGTGTCACTCACAAAGGGAGATTTTCCACTTACAAAAAATGGCTTCTTCTTACCTCTCCTTATTACCAGGCAACAGTTCCGCAGTCCCTGATCAAAGACGCATACAAATAAAACAAGTCTATATTGTATGGTAACCTTAACAGCAATTTTATTTTTCTTAATTTTTACTTTCTATCTTGCAGTCGTGATCTATGAAATCACAGTTGCGATCACAAATGCTACCAAAAGTTTAGGGTCAATATAATGTTTTTATATTATATTGAAGAAATTAGAAGAAATTAATAATTTTATTCAGCAAGGAAGCACATTGACCAAAATGACAGTAAAGACATCTATAAATATAATATATTTATTTCTTACAATGAGACTGTATAGCCTACTTTATTTTTTATTTTTAATTTCTTAATTTATCTCACAATTACCAATGTTCCAATTTTTTTTCTCTGAGGAAGAAATGAGATAAGTAATAATTTAGAGGGTTTAGATGGAGGTCACTACCAAGTGTCAGTTTGGCTGCCAGTACATGAATATTGCCCTTTTGCCTTCAAAGGTCATATGGGCCATTTTCTTGCCCTTCCTCCTCTTTCCTTCCCGTTCTCTAGCACATTGCTTTGACAGTTATGTTAGTAATCTTGACACAGACTACTACCACTGCCACTTCCAGATGCTCCCGTCTGCCTGAACAGATACAGTGACACACACACACACACACACACGCACAAACCATAACATAATTTCAACTCTGAAGTGAATACTTTTATGTTGTCTTTCATAGAGGTTAGAGTGTATGTTATCGATTACTGTTCATTTTTCAATAAACCACTTAAAGCATAATTTTGGGAGAGATGGTCAACCCACTGCAGTATTCAGACTTGGAATAAAGAATTGGTTAGAGAGAGTTGAAGTACCACCTGTTACTCTTTTCAGAATGACTCATTCACTATTCATTGCCACCTCACCCTTTCTATCACAATGGCATAATAGCCTTCATGTCATGCGTATTTAAAATAAAAAATAAGGATTGGTTTGCATGTTACCTTAAGTGCATTTGTATTAACGTTGTGTGTGACAAGTTTTTGTGTTTTACAAAGACATTTTTGGTTCTCTGTTCTTGTAATGTATGCTTGTGTGTGTAAAAAAAATACCATGGTATTAACATGTTTTTTGGCATAATACCAAGGTAATAATACATTTTAGTATATTTTGGTATTCTTTAAAGTTTGAAAAAAGCCCATTGGAGATTAAAGTGTCTGATACCATCACTGTATCATAAAACTTCAACAATATGTTTTTGTAATGGTGTCTTCTGAATTTTTTAGGCACATTACATTTGTATTAATCAGTCTCGGAAATATTTCTATTGTACTGCTGGAAGTTTGAGACTAACAATTTATAGTCTATGCATAACAACCATATTAAATGTAACTGAATGTTGGCATGTAGATGTCTTCAGACCAGGACTTTTATCAAATCTGTGAAATTTGGTGCAGATTGAACATGGTATGTTTGAGTTAGTGTAAAACATGAAATGTGCTGTTGCCAACAGGTGGCGCTATAAATGATAACTGAATATTGGCATGTAAATGTTTTCAGGCCAAGAATCTTACCAAACATGTGAAGTTAGGGGCAGATCAGACATTGCATGTTTAAGTTAGTGTAAAACAAGTAATTTCCTTTTGCCAGCAGGTGGCAGTATGATTAAAACTGAATATTGGCCTTAAGATGTGTTAAGGCCAGGACTCTTATCAAACATGTGAAGTTTAGGGCAGATCAGACATTGCATGCTTAAGTTAGTGTGAAACAAGTCATTTACTGTTGCCAGCAGGTGGTGCTATAATTTTAACTGAATATTGGCCTTTAGAAGTGTTCAGGCCAGGACTCTTATAAAACGTGTTCAGTTTGGGGCAGATTGGGCATTGTATGCATGAGTTACAACAACTTCCTGTTTCATGGCATTAATAGCATGCTTTAGCACTTAGTAAGTGTTGCTATCGTATTTGAGCATATTTCTAGCATGTTTAGCACACAACGCCATATTTTACTGTATTGCTAATAGTGCATCACAGTGTTAAACATGTTACTTCCTGTTTCCAGTAGGTGGCGCTATAACTTTAACCGAATATGAGCATGTAGATATCTTCAGGCCAGGACTCTTATCAAACATGTGAAGTTTGAGGCAGATTGGACATTGCATACATGAGTTACAACAACTTCCTGTTTGATGGCGTTAATAGCATGCTTTAGCACTTAGCAAGTGTTGCTAGCATGTTTGAGCATGTTTCTAACATGTTTAGCACACAATGGCATGTTTTACTGTGTTGCTAATAGTGCATCACAATATTAAACATGTCACTTCCTATTGACAGTAGGTGGCGCTATGACTATAACTAAATCTTGCCATGTAGATGTGTTCAGGACAGGACTCTTATGTTAAATTTAGGGCAGATTGGACACTGCATGCCTGAGTTACAGCAACTTCCTGTTTCACTGCATTAATCGCATGCTTTAGCACTTAGCTAAGTGTTGCTAGCATGTTTTAGTATGTTTCTAGCATGTTGCCAACCTATTTCACACTTGTTGACGCTTTTTAACATTGGACATGTGTTCAGGACAGAACATCTATCAAACATGTGAAGTTTGGGGCAGATTGGACATTGCTTGCCTGAGTTACAGCAACTTCCTGTTTCATGGCGAAACATCAAACTTTGTCAGGCCGCCAGGGACATGCCCCTTAACGAAAACGTCTCAGGTTACCCATGTAACCATGGTTCCCTGAGAAGGGGAACGAGACACTGCGTCCCCTAGAGCAGTGGTTCTCAAACTGGGGTACGGGTACCCCTGGGGGTACGTGAGATGATGGTGGGGGGTACGCAAACAAAATTCTGAGTTTTGGCATTCATTTAATACCCCAACTTAAAGCAACATTAAAACCGAACGTATTTCTGACAAGCAAAATGCCGCTTCTAATGTAAAATCAGGAAAATGGGAGTGCCGTAAACGGTCAAATACATGATATCCAATCAGCTTACCTCATCTTTTGCGGTCAAAACTGACTGCATCCACACAAGCAGCGTGCATGTGATAGGATGGCCACTGAATATGCTGCTTTAGCAAATCGCGCTGCTGTTCAATGTATCCACTGTACATTGAGATCGATTTAAACTCTCTTCGATACAGACACACTCTGTGCGTGTTATTGTTTTCATGTTTAAGATACGAGCAATAATGCAAATTTCCCTGAATATCCAAACGATGGCAAATGAGCTATACATTTTTACAACAGTTCAACAAAAAAAGTAATATTAAGTCAACATTTTACATTTTAAATGTAGCCTACATTTTGAACAGAATATTGTCATGTTTGTTCTATTTGGCAACGAAATAATAGTTCCAACGAAATCCGTATCATCTGGTGTGCGTCTCCAAGCAACATACAGTGGTGTTTCATTAGTGAACGGATCTGCGCTTTGAACGATTCGGAGAGTCAGTGATTAAATGACCCATTCATAACTACAGCGCTTTGCTTCGTTACTGAATGAATGAATGACGCGACGCCTGGCT
>NW_015649998.1:82869-83011 GCF_001515625.1 Sinocyclocheilus rhinocerous
ATATGACATAATACAATTAATAAGGATAGAAAATATTTGCCTCTATAAAGGTAAAAAATTCACCTGTAAAACCTGTAAATGGTGCAAATATTGTCCTTTAAAGGGGTCATATGATGTTGCTAAAAAGAACATTATTTTGTGT
>NW_015649998.1:85832-111150 GCF_001515625.1 Sinocyclocheilus rhinocerous
ATATCCAATCAGCTTACCTCATCTTTTGCGGTCAAAACTGACTGCATCCACACAAGCAGCGTGCATGTGATAGGATGGCCGCTGAATATGCTGCTTTAGCAAATCGCGCTGCTGTTCAGTGTATCTTTAAGTAGATCTTCACTTAATAGCATGAAGAGCAAATATTGACAGTACATTGAGATCGATTTAAACTCTCTTCGATACAGACACACTCTGTGCGTGTTATTGTTTTCATGTTTAAGATACGAGCAATAATGCAAATTTCCCTGAATATCCAAACGATGGCAAATGTGCCAATTTTTACATCAGTTCAACAAAAAAAGGTCATATTAAGTGAACATTTTACATTTTAAATGTAGCCTAGGCCTACATTTTAAACAGAATATTGTCATGTTTGTTCTATTTTGCAACGAAATAATAGTTCCAACGAAATCCGTATCATCTGGTGTGCGTCTCCAAGCATCATACAGCGGTGTTTCGTTAGTGAACGAATCTGCGGCTTTGAACGATTTAGAAAGTAAGTGATTAATAACCCATTCATAACTACAGCATTTTGCTTCGTTACTGAATGAATGAATGAATGACGCGACGCCTGGCTCTTGCCGCCACACCTATTGGCTGTTTAATTTTTAAATCTGCAAGTATCACTTCGATTTGCCATCATTTATTGCTTTATTTATTATATTAATAATACACTTAATGAAATGTTAAGAATATGACATAAAACATGACATACAATTAATAAGGATAGCAAATATTTGCCTCTATAAAGGTAAAAAAACCCACCTGTAAATCAATTTAAGGGTGCAAATATTGTCCTTTAATAGAAAAGGTGTGACTGCGGTCTAAGTGGAAGAGAGGGGGTACGCAGAAGAATGTTAAATGCCCCAGGGGGTACGTCGCTGTAAAAAGTTTGAGAGCCACTGCCCTAGAGGACACTTTGGGGAACACCCTCAGCGTGACCGGTGTCTGAAGTGCATGTGGAAACACGACAATGAAATTGTCATTGGCCTATGACGTGTTACTGGTACGACCAAGAGTATAAAAGGGCACCTGTAGCACACGTCATCAGCTTCTTGTCTGAAGGAGACGTGCACAGGAATGCCTGAAGCATGGCAAGGGGACGCAGTGTCTCGTTCCCCTTCATGGGTAACCTGAGATGTTCCCTGTCGAATGGGAACTCGCACTGCGTCACCTAGAGGACACTTTAGGGAACGAATACCCACGCCACCATGTTGAAGGAATGAGTGCCTTATCGGCAGGCATAAGCCAGGAACTCTAAGAAGTTCTTATCCCCAGAAACACACCAGCAACTGCCAACACACTGTAAGGGTCAGAGTTGATGCGGGCCAGTCACAGTCACCCATCAACGTACAGTTTTACGTTTCACAACCCTAAGTGCGAAAAGAGGCCTTATTGCACAATAGTGCTAGGAATTGGGAACGCGAGAGGCGATACTACCCCTCTTCCCAGACGTTAGTATCTTGAGGGTCACAGCAGGAGTGGGACGCAAGTCGCGGAATAGCCCACCACCTCCACATACCTCTCATCTGTGAGCGCAAAACAGAGGGAACCTTGCGCTAACATAAGGTAAATATAAGAAGTGGGAACGCGAGAAGCGGTGCTGCCCATCCACTCTAAACCATCTTGATATTGTGAGGATCACAGCCGAAGAGGTGGGACGCGAGCCGCGGAATAGCCCACCATCTCCGCGTACTTCTCACATCTATCCACACAAACGGAGGGAAACCCCCTTGTGGTAAGCACTGCAGGTCATAAGAAGTGGGAACGCGAGAAGCGATATAGCCCATCTACTTCAACCATTATAATACTGTAAGGATCATAGCCGAGGAAGTGGGATGCGAGCCGCGGAATAGCCCACCATCTCCGCGTACTTCTCACATCTGTGCACAAAAACGGAGGAACCCCCGCTATCACATGGTAATTTACAAGAAGTGGGAGCGCGAGAAGCGGTACTGCCCATCTACTTTAAACCATCTTGATATTGTGAGGATCATAGCCGAAGAGGTGGGATGCAAGCCGCGGAATACGAATACGGGCATGGACATGTGTTCAGGACAGAACATCTATCAAACATGTGAAGTTTGGGGCAGATTGGACATTGCTTGCCTGAGTTACAGCAACTTCCTGTTTCATGGCGAAATGCACTTCTCACATCTATGCACACAAACGGAGGGAAACCCCCTTGTGCTAACCACTGCAGGTCATACGAAGTGGGAACGCGAGAAGCGATATAGCCCATCTACTTCAACCGTTATGATATTGTGAGGATCATAGCCGAGGAAGTGGGACGCTAGCCGCGGAATAGCCAACCATCTCCGCGTACTTCTCACATCTGTGCACAAAAACGGAGGGAAAACCCTCCCTGCGCTATCACATGGTAATTTACAAGAAGTGGGAACGCGAGAAGCGGTACTGCCCATTTACTTTAAACCGTCTTGATATTGTGAGGATCATAGACGAAGAGGTGGGACGCGAGCCGCAGAATAGCCCACCATCTCCTCGTACTTCTCACATCTATCCACACAAACGGAGGGAAACCCCCTTGTGGTAAGCACTGCAGGTCATTAGAAGTGGGAACGCGAGAAGCGATATAGCCCATCTACTTCAACCGTTATAATATTGTGAGGATCATAGCCGAAGAAGTGGGACGCGAGCCGCGGAATAGCCCACCATCTCCACGTACTTCTCACATCTGTGCACACAAACGGAGGGAAAAATCCTTCCCTGCGCTATCACACAGTAAATTATAAGAAGTGGGAACGCAAGAAGCGTTACTGCCCATCTATTTCAAACCATATAATACTGTGAGGATTACAGCCGAGGAAGTGGGACACGAGCCGCGGAATACCCCACCCTTCTCGCATATATCTCACAGTGTTAAGCGCAATACAGAGGAGGGAGCGCCCTGCCTTATTGCGTAACAGATTAAGAAGTGGGAATGCAAGCTGCAATACTGCCCATCTTCTCAACACATCTCACAGTCTTGTGCAGTACGGAGGCAACCTGCCTCATCCCGTTTACTTGAAAATAAGAAGTGGGAAGCAAGAAAAGATTCTTCCCAACTTTCTAAACCCATAACACAATTCGTGTACAGAGAAAATAGCTGAAGGAGTGGGACGCGATTCGCGGAAGCTACTCTCGTAGCTACGCTCGCCTTCTGACCTTCTGGGCCCGGCGGCAGGCTCAGCTTCAGGTGGTTGACCGAAAGGACGCCGCCTACGGCGAGGGATGTAGTGCTCAAACGCCGCTGACTTAACCTTCGCCTCCCTGAACTTACGGACTACTGTCTCAACAGCAGCTCCGAAAAGCCCGGCAGGCGAAACCGGGGCATCAAGGAGAAAAGACCTGTCCTTCTCCTTTAGCCCCGACAGGTTAAGCCATAAATGCCTCTCCGTGACAATGAGTGCCGCAAGAGAGCGGCCGATGGCGCGAGCCGCTTGCTTGGTTGCACGGAGAGCAAGATCACATGAGCGGCGGAGCTCCTCGATTTCAGCAGGAGCCACGCCCCCCGCCGCATCAGCGTCCTTCAGCAGATCCGCTTGGTAAGCCTGCAATACAGAGATAGTATGCAGGGTACCGCCCGCCTGCCCAGCCGCCGCGTATGCCTTGCCCACGAGCCTAGATGTAAACTGGCACGGCTTCGAAGGCAAGGTAGGAGCCCTCCACAAAGATGCCTGGGGAGCAGCGAGATAACCCGCAAGGGATTCCTCCATCTGAGGCATCTTTGTGCACCCGCTGTCTTCCAGCCCCTTCACATTAGTGTAGTTTGACTTGTTAGGGGGAAAGACGGGGGCAGAAAAAGGATTCCTCCATGACCTCAACAGCTCGCTGTGAAGCTCAGGGAGGAATGGAAGGCTCGGAGGGGCGGAGCGTTTATGACCTGCTACGACCGAGGATTGGGATAGGGAGAGACCCGTCCCAAGCTCGTCAGCCAGATCTAACTGCGAGCCCCATGAGTGCAGACGGCGCTCTGCCTCGGCAGCAGCGGGTCCAGCACCACGAGGCGCAGACACTTGACTTCCGTCCTCTGTAAACAGAGCTAAGCAGGAGCGCAGCTGTTTCACTGTGAAACGATCACAGTCGGCACAGCCAACTCCCTCGAGAGCCGACCGTGCATGCTGTGCCCCCAGACACACCACACATAGCTCATGAGAATCACTAGGTGTGATGTACCTTTCACACGGTGGGACACATCTTTTAAAACTGCGCTCACTCATTTTTTTTTCTTTCTTTTTCTTCTTTTTTCAAAACGTTCTGTCACACAAGCACACACAAACAAACGGCTGAAGACAAGAAGCTGATGACGTGTGCTACAGGTGCCCTTTTTCCTGGCCGCATCAGTGTCCTTTAGCAGATCCGCCTGGTAAGCCTGCAATACAAAGATAGTATGCAGGGTACCTCCCCCCTGCCCAGCCGCCGCGTATGCCTTGCCCACGAGCCTAGATGTAAACTGGCACGGCTTCGAAGGCAAGGTAGGAGCCCTCCACGAAGATGCCTGGGGAGCAGCGAGATAACCCGCAAGGGATTCCTCCATCTGAGGCAGAAACGATCACAGTCGGCACAGCCAACTCCCTCGAGAGCCGACCGTGCATGCTGTGCCCCCAGACACACCACACATAGCTCATGAGAATCGCTAGGTGTGATGTACCTTTCACACGGTGGGACACATCTTTTAAAACTGCGCTCACTCATTTTTTTTTCTTTCTTTTTCTTCTTTTTTCAAAACGTTCTGTCACACAAGCACACACAAACAAACGGCTGAAGACAAGAAGCTGATGACGTGTGCTACAGGTGCCCTTTTATACTCTTGGTCGCACCAGTAACACGTCATAGGGCCAATGACAAGTTCATTGTCGTGTTTCCACATGCACTTCAGACACCGGTCACGCTGAGGGCGTTCCCCAAAGTGTCCTCTAGGGGACGCAGTGCGAGTTCCCATACAATAGGGAACTCAAGATCTTCGTAAAAGTTAACGTCACAAAGGCTTAAGATAACCCTCACCAAATTTGAAGATGATCCAATTAAAACTGTAGGAGGAGTTCGTCAAAGTAAGGAAATGGCAAAAACTGCACAAAAATCGTACAGGAAATTCAAAATAACTGACTTCCTGTTGGGTTTTGGATTTTGTACCAAGAGACTTTTTTGTACGTAATGGAGTGTTACACGTGTGTACCGATTTTCGTACATGTACGTAAAACGTAGTTTGAGGCGCACTCCGTTGAATGTGTACAGGTGGCGCTATCAAGCCATTTTGCCACACCCACTTCTGAACCCCATATCAGATGTAAATTTTCGCCAGTTCTGACACGTGTGCAAAGTTTCATGAGTTTTGGAGCATGTTTAGGCCCTCAAAAATGCGATTCACTTTGGAGAAGAAGAAGAAGAAGAAACAGAGCAATTCCAATAGGGTCCTCACACCATCAGTGCTCGGGCCCTAAAAACATTATAGGTAATGACTCTCTAAGCTAGAACATTGTTGAGGTTTTTCTTACATATAATTAATAAAAAGGCCTTGAATAGAATGAGATACAAAAATATATTTTAAACCATTTTTCCACAGGTGTACATTAAAATGTATATTATCTTTGCAAAATAGGCAATGTTTATAGAGTGTGAACATGCTATAGTTTTATCATAAATGAAGAGGACCTTTTTAAAAATTTAGATCATCAGTGCTCAACACAAAAAAATTGTTTTAAAACTCTTCATAAAAGATTGATCAGAATTTTCTTGTAAATGTATTAAATAAAACCTCTCAGGATCATACTAGATAGAGACAGAATTTGACTAGAAAAAAAACCAAGGTATAAAATGAAATCTGGGTTGAAATTAAAAGTTTTAGGCGCCATTAATGTAATGGACATATTGACCCAAGACAGTTCTGAATGGTTCCCTCTTATTCACTCTCTCTGCTGAGAGTGTCTGAATAAACACACATTTCTCAACAAATGGAAAAACTATTGATCGGTTTTCCTCACAAAGAGAGGCTTTACACATGCCCTTTCACTCCACAGTCCCTATCCACTGGATGATAAAGTTTTCTCATATATGTTCAGAAGTACCGAAACTCTTTAATTCCCATAATGTTAATGTTTTTTTAGATAGGCTAGTGAATCCTTCAAGCAAATGTTATGAAACTTATAAACAGAATAATTCACCCAAAAATGAAAATGCTGTCAAAATAATTCATGAATAAAGTGCTACTGCACAACATATTTCTAGTCTTTTAGATTTTAAGTCATGATTCCCTCAAAATCTTGATTATCATCACTGTAACTTCCCTTGGCGCATACATGAGAGATGCAGCAATGCCCAATTCATGAACAAATCAGTTTACTCATTGAATGACTTGTTCATGAAGTGGATTGATCTGGTTCAGTTTACTCAATGATTCAGTAGTTGTTAACAACCCACTTGAGTGGAAAATAATCAGTGAATAATGACTGTTTGTTATGTTTGTCACTCACACAAAGCCATTGTATGGATTCAGAAGACTTGAAATATACGGATGACTTTCATGATACTTTTGCAGTTTTTTAGCTTTATGGGAATAGTTGAAAAAATGGGGGGAAAAAGTACTGATCCTCAGGTCATCCAAGATGGGTGGATGAGTGGATAAGTTTGTTTATTCACTGGAACAGATTTAGAGATATTTAACATTACATCACTTGCTTACCAATCCTCTACAATGAATGGGTGCCATCAGAATGAGAGTCCAAGCAATGATAAAAACATCACAGTAATCGCAAATAATCCACACAAATCTAGTCTAGTTTTAAGGTCTTGTTAACTGAAAGAGGTTTGTAAGAAACAAATAAATCATTAAGGCATTTTAACTTTAACTTTCCATAATTCATAATAACGCTTCCAATTAAGAAGTCCATTCAGTTCTCCTCTCACATCAAAACCCACAAACATATTTGTTTTGGACTGTTTTCGCTTGTGATTTGTGCGTATTTCTCTCCTGATTCAGATGAGATGACTTATTCTACTGGAGAAAGCAATATTATGGATAGATGACTTGTATTTAAGCCGGAAGCAACAGTTTGAAGTTAGAATGATGGATTTGTTTATTACAAACATGCAGCTTTTACTTCAGAATACAATAATTGACAGACTGAAGTCCTGAGGATTATTTGTAAAATATTGTGATGTTTCAACTCTCATTCTGACGGCACCCATTCACTGCAGAGGATCAATTGATAAACAAGTGATGCAATGTTACATTTATCCAAATCTGTTCAGATGAATAAACAAATTCATCTGCAACTTGGATGGCCTGGGGGTGAACTCATTTGGGTGAACTATTCCTTTAAAGCTCAAATTCACTTTAAAACCCTTGTTAGTTGTACAAGAGTAACCAGTCTGTTATTCATAATTTCTCCTTTTCTGTTCACAGATGAAATACACGTTTGCAACTACAAGAGGGTGAGTAGAAGATGATCCTTTAGCCTTAATGACAGGAAGCAGTAGCTGCTCAAAGGAGCCAGGAGTCAGGTTTCCTCCTAACATGTCAAATGATAAGCTACAAGCATTTCACTCTAGCAAGCAGCGTTTACTTTGGCGCTGAAAAGCTGCTCCAATAGCGCTGTTGCAGTCTAAAGACGGACCCTCAGTAAGAGAGGATGGCGTCAAGGTCATTTGAGGGTAACGGGGTACATTGGCAGTATGCGCTTCCCAAAGGAAGCCATATTTTGCACAATAATCTCATTGATACAACATCATCAAATGCTAAAAGCTTTAATTTCCAAACCAATGCATGGCGTTACGCGCACACTCTTGCACCATTAGTGTAATGGATAGTAAATTATACATTATGTGCTATTTCTATCTCGCGCTTCCATACTAAACCCATTACAATACGACAGTGCGGATCCCTCTGCAAGAACGCCCATAAGCCTTGACAAGACACTGCTATACCGGCAAGCACACAGTCAGTGACGAGGATAATAAACGAATGATGCGAGCTGTTGTCCCTGGCAATTGGGATACTGCTGCTGCACGTGCCTGTAACACCGCAATAACACACATCCACGCGCGGAGCACAAACTGAGCTACTAAAGCAGACATGGAAGAAATAGGAACGGTCCGCTTTTAACGGGATGCAATTATAGACCGAAAGTGCAGCGTCGATAAGATATTTTGTGGCAATGGGGGCGAGAGGGAACACACAGTACTATTGATCCCTGCACTAATGGGGCGCCCGGATGTGTTTGTATTCCATTCAAGAATTTTAACATTAAAAGGAAGTCTTATGTAGATGGTGATTTATGACATAATATGGCACATTACAGACTGTTTCCTATAGCAGATGTCCTATTCTAAGTTACTGGAGGAGTAAAACGAATAAACAGACTTATCAGTTATGCAATAAACACATAAGTACGCATCGTATTAACTACCTGATAGCTCAGCATGCTCTCCTGGTCGCTGTTTTCGGCAGGCATGGTTAACTCCGTTGTAAAGCAGAGTCAAAGGTGCGTCGATTGCAGCTTCCACAGAAAGAATACAGCGACGCGGATCAGATTCGCAGTTCCTGTTGAGAAACTCCAGATCACTTGATGCATATATGGTTAGACATGAAGTACTCTTGATCCCGTCTTAAACTAACATTGAGAAGTACACGCGCATTCGCCCTGTCTATACTTTAATGCTGTTGTTAGGCGCGCGCTCTCCAGGACTTGGAAAGAGGTACTGACTGTGGCAGCATCATATGTCGTTCAGCCAACCAGAGAGCTCGAAATGGGACTGTTGCTGAAGCTGTAATTCGATTGATGCAGTTTTGCACCTATACAGGAAAGTGCCAGAAATAGTTGTACAATTCATGAGAGCGAAAATAATGTGAGCAGCGTCTCAAGGCAGTGAAGTCTATATAAGGTCATGTCGTATAGTGATACGCAATGTACTACAATTAGTAGCGAAAAAGCATGATTTAGTGACTAAGTAAACTACTTTTTAAAGCCACAATGCTGTAATTGATTAGTGAATAGGGGTTTATTTTTGTGATAAGTGAATAAACGTCATTATCAATGCTACTCATTTATTTTTCGCGCTACAAATATGTCTGCATACGTAAAATCACTTATTTGGCTTATCTAGACAATAATTAAATAAATAAAATAATTTATTATTACGTAATTATTTTCTCTCTGCTTTCCACAAGATATATAAAGACGCATAATACCATGGTGTTTTAAATTCCTGTTTCATCTCACACAGCTGATCAACTCATAATCATGAGTCATAACATTTCTTTAAGCTATATCATACATTGCCATCTAGTGGCTTTTCTTATGCACAGGCAGCCTTACATAGACTGACTTTATTCCAAAAAGACAGGTAATCACAAATAAACAATGCAAAACATAAATATTTTAGAGGCAGTCCACGCAGTGTCTATGGAGCAGTTTACTCTTACAGTAATCATGCATTTGATAGCCTAAATAGTGATGTGCATGTTATTGTGTTCTTTCTGGCCAAGCTAAAAGATCACGTAGACTGGACAACTGATATGACGCTTTAACAATCAATCTGTTATTGAACAGTGAATTATTCAAGTGCCTTTCAAAGCGACTAAATATGACACTTTTAATAGACAATAAAATGTTAGCTAATTGTTATTATTGTGCCGCCTGGGGAGATCTCTATGATATAATGAGGATGTGGTTTTCAACCCCCCTGATATTTCTGAAACAGTCTATATTTAGCGCTAATATGCGTAATAATTCAAAAGCCTATATTTCTTTAGTTTATGTCTTTAATGTAATGGAGCCAAAAGAGTACAATAAAGGGATGCTAATTGAATATTTCATAAAACGCCGTTGTGGTTAAACATTATCTAAATATTAGATATTAAATTCCTAAGTGTACAACCGTAGCATTATGCTTTCCGGGGGTTTGACGCACGGCGTCATCCGTTTCCAGGAAACAGTTGTTAAGGGTGATGTAAACAGCACGCTGGTGCTGGAATGTGGGATGCAATTATAGACCGAACGTGCAGCGTCGATAAGATATTTTGTGGCAATGGGGGCGAGAGGGAACACACAGTACTATTGATCCCTGCACTAATGGGGCGCCCGGATGTGTTTGTATTCCATTCAAGAATTTTAACATTAAAAGGAAGTCTTATGTAGATGGTGATTTATGACATAATATGGCACATTACAGACTGTTTCCTATAGCAGATGTCCTATTCTAAGTTACTGGAGGAGTAAAACGAATAAACAGACTTATCAGTTATGCAATAAACACATAAGTACGCATCGTATTAACTACCTGATAGCTCAGCATGCTCTCCTGGTCGCTGTTTTCGGCAGGCATGGTTAACTCCGTTGTAAAGCAGAGTCAAAGGTGCGTCGATTGCAGCTTCCACAGAAAGAATACAGCGACGCGGATCAGATTCGCAGTTCCTGTTGAGAAACTCCAGATCACTTGATGCATATATGGTTAGACATGAAGTACTCTTGATCCCGTCTTAAACTAACATTGAGAAGTACACGCGCATTCGCCCTGTCTATACTTTAATGCTGTTGTTAGGCGCGCGCTCTCCAGGACTTGGAAAGAGGTACTGACTGTGGCAGCATCATATGTCGTTCAGCCAACCAGAGAGCTCGAAATGGGACTGTTGCTGAAGCTGTAATTCGATTGATGCAGTTTTGCACCTATACAGGAAAGTGCCAGAAATAGTTGTACAATTCATGAGAGCGAAAATAATGTGAGCAGCGTCTCAAGGCAGTGAAGTCTATATAAGGTCATGTCGTATAGTGATACGCAATGTACTACAATTAGTAGCGAAAAAGCATGATTTAGTGACTAAGTAAACTACTTTTTAAAGCCACAATGCTGTAATTGATTAGTGAATAGGGGTTTATTTTTGTGATAAGTGAATAAACGTCATTATCAATGCTACTCATTTATTTTTCGCGCTACAAATATGTCTGCATACGTAAAATCACTTATTTGGCTTATCTAGACAATAATTAAATAAATAAAATAATTTATTATTACGTAATTATTTTCTCTCTGCTTTCCACAAGATATATAAAGACGCATAATACCATGGTGTTTTAAATTCCTGTTTCATCTCACACAGCTGATCAACTCATAATCATGAGTCATAACATTTCTTTAAGCTATATCATACATTGCCATCTAGTGGCTTTTCTTATGCACAGGCAGCCTTACATAGACTGACTTTATTCCAAAAAGACAGGTAATCACAAATAAACAATGCAAAACATAAATATTTTAGAGGCAGTCCACGCAGTGTCTATGGAGCAGTTTACTCTTACAGTAATCATGCATTTGATAGCCTAAATAGTGATGTGCATGTTATTGTGTTCTTTCTGGCCAAGCTAAAAGATCACGTAGACTGGACAACTGATATGACGCTTTAACAATCAATCTGTTATTGAACAGTGAATTATTCAAGTGCCTTTCAAAGCGACTAAATATGACACTTTTAATAGACAATAAAATGTTAGCTAATTGTTATTATTGTGCCGCCTGGGGAGATCTCTATGATATAATGAGGATGTGGTTTTCAACCCCCCTGATATTTCTGAAACAGTCTATATTTAGCGCTAATATGCGTAATAATTCAAAAGCCTATATTTCTTTAGTTTATGTCTTTAATGTAATGGAGCCAAAAGAGTACAATAAAGGGATGCTAATTGAATATTTCATAAAACGCCGTTGTGGTTAAACATTATCTAAATATTAGATATTAAATTCCTAAGTGTACAACCGTAGCATTATGCTTTCCGGGGGTTTGACGCACGGCGTCATCCGTTTCCAGGAAACAGTTGTTAAGGGTGATGTAAACAGCGCGGTGGAGCTGGAGTGTGTGCAGTGCGCATGCGCTGAACGAGAGTTTCTCCGCAGCTCTAACGGGCTGGCACGCTGGGCGCACCAGTGACCTTATCGATTTCAACAGACGGCTTCTGGCGGGTGTCAAATCCAGAGGTGAACGTCGCAATCCAGGTGAGTTTGCTCAGCGATCCTCAAGATCAATATGGCCGTGAACGGGCCTGCGGAGCTCACGTGTTTTTTGTTATTTTTTAAGTTTTATAATGTCAAGTGGATCTATAAACCAGTGAAATAAGTTTTAAATTAAATATTGCGATGTGCTTCTTTATTTACTCAGTACAGTTTTCAGGGAGGAATGTGCATAGAATAGTTTTGTTTTTTTTGTATGTTGGATCCGAGCATGAGCTTCTGTGTAAAGTCGTTTCCAGGCAGTTACAAATTACAGTGTTCAACTATTGATGCATTGTACAGTACGTGCGGCTTTCACTTCTCATGGTTATCAGTGTGACAGAGAGCTGTCACCTCTCCAGTTTAATATGTATTGCTGTGTGAGAGAGTTAAAGAGTGAACAATGTGCATTAAATTAATCTCACTTCGAACTTTAGGTTAAAAAGAGAAAGACTGATCCATTTTGTGAGTGATGTGAGAATTAACTCAAACATGCACCAACATATGCAAGGTACAGTATATACACACTTTTGCCACATACATTTTTTTTTCTCTCTTATGATGTTACCTAACATACAGTACACTCACAGAGACCTTAGAAGCTGAAAGTAAAAGTTTGGGGTCAACAGGTTGTTGTTTTTTTTTGGAAAGAAATTATAATAATAATTTTATTCAGCAAGTAAAGGTAAAGACATTTATAATGTTACAAAAAGTTATTATTTCAAATAAATGCTGTTCTTTTCAAATTTCTATTCATCTAAGAATTCTGAAAAACAATTAAAAAAAATATAAAATTCTGATAATATTTCACAATATTACGGTTTTACTGTATTTTTGATCAAATAAATGTAGCCTTGGTGAGTATAAGAGATGTTTTTCAAAGACATAAAAAACCCTTAAATATTTGAACAGTAGTGTATATCAGTGAGATACTCTCATAGGCACAGTGATGTTTATACTGAAATATTGATATTAATAACCTACACCTAAAAAAAGAAACCTGTTGACATTATTAGACTGAAATCAAAACATGATTTGGACTATGAATTGTTTCAGATAATGAGGACCAATTTAAATGTTGTTTTTCAGTATATTTGTGAAACTTTGGCCCACACAACTATTGCCAAATCCTACACTCACAAGATCAACCCTGTTATTTATTTTGTACAGCATTTTTGTAAAGCATTTCTGTATGTCACAGTGCAACCCTTGGAAGGAAGAGCTCGTTGTAATTATGTAAATCTGCGTATGATAAATGGGGACAGACTGAAGACAGCTAAGACTCTAGTGGACAAGGCAATAAAGGTTAGGCTTCTAAAATCCTAATGAATCATAGCAGAAGACGTGCATGGATGAACTCAGAATGATCTTTAATTTTATAATAATAATAATGATGACATTAAGATCTCAATGAACATGCACTGTCAATTTTGTTGATTCTGATGTAGGAGAAGAAAGTGTTCTCGGTGCTGGGTCCCTATCCTGTAATCCGTGCAGGCCTGCGTGCAAGAGGATGGGTGGAGCGGCGACTACCACGGCCCTCTGTCCCCCAGCCCCGTCGACATGATCTTGAAACAGAAGCCACCGATGAGGGTGACAGCAGTGATGATGATGGTGAGAGTCTCTGACAGAACTAAGATGAGACCCTATGCATCACTCTGCGTAGACACATGATAAGGCTGGTCGGTTTCTGTGTGTGTGCGTGGGTTTACTTACTAGCTATACACAGGGGACAAAATTGTACCCAGAAGTTAGTTACGGACACAATGTTCTGTTGGGGATGTTTTAAATGTAAACATAATTTAAAAAGACAAGAAAATAGCTATAGCTATATTCAACTTTGTCTAGCACCCTTTTGTCAATCAGCATGATCCCTGTTTCTAAGTAATTATAATTAAATTAATTTAAACAACAGAAGGTTATGGTTTTTCCACAATTACATTTTTTAAACAAGTTACTACTTTTATTTTGCAAGGACACATTAAATTGATCAAAAGGGACAGTAAAGACATTTATAATGTAATATTTCAAATAAATGTGTTCATTTGAACTTTCCATTCATGAAAGAAATGTGAAAAAATCAAGGGTTTCACAAGAATTGATAATAATAAGAAGAAATGTTTCTCGAGCATGAAATCAGCATAGTAGAATGATTTCTGAAGGAGCGTGAGATGGGTGTGCGATATGACGATTTTTGGACGATTAAAATGTCTCCACGATCTGCTTTTGAAAAAATATCGTAGTATCGTGCTACAGCGCGCCTCCGTCTACTCTACAACGCGACATACATTCACATCAAATGTTATCTCAGCCGTAGAGTTACTCTCAGGGGACACTGCTCTTATTAGCAATCACAAAAGTATATTATTTGCATGTGCTTTAAAGCCTTGCCAGTTAAACATTTCATTGGTACGCTGTTCTGACGTGCGCTTTCTCTGAGCGCCTACACATGAAGCGCGCACGTGCAAAAAAGCTTGTCAACAGAGCCTTATTACTGGAGTGGACTAAGTTATATTTCACATCTGATTGCGCTAATACTGTCAAAAACACACAAGGATTACATATAAATACAGTTGGTTATGTCTAAAGTGAAAGTAAACATTTGAGAGAAAAACGGATGCGTGCCTGTGTATATTAGATGCAGCTCTTAAAGCAACAGTACTAAACACCGGTTGTCATTAAAGGGATAGTTCACCCAAAAATTTAATTTCTGTCATTATTTACACACTCACATGTTGTCCAAAACCTGTATTCATTTCTTTCTTGTGCTGAACACAAAAGAAGATATTTTGAAGAATGTGGGTAACCAAACATGATAGATAATGTATTTAAGTGTTTTATTTTTATATTTGTTAATTCAATTTCGTGAATGCTACTGCTAAATACACCTACTGTACCTGAAAACTGTTTGTTTTATTTGTATATTATGTGTATTTGTAACGTGTATCTTTTGTTCTTATTTTTTAATAACAAAGATAAAATAATGACAAAGATTTTTATCTTTGCCCACTTTGGCCTAAATGTCTGTCATTCTTTTTTATTTTATATTTTGTTACCTTGTAAGTCTTTGTTTTTAAATTAGGGAAATTAGTTTGGCTGTAATGCTCAGACAACTTGCAAAATAGTAAAACCAACATGACAAAGAATCGTGATAAAATCACGAATCGTGATATTTCTGAAAAAAAAAAAAAAACGTGATATGATATTTTTTGCCGTATCACCCACCCCTACGTGAGAGTAGTAGTAATGGCTGCTGAAAATTAAGCTTTACCATCACAGGAATAAATTACATTTTAAAAAATATTAAAACAGTTAATTTAAATTATAATAATATATCTCAATATTAAAATTTTTACTGTATTTTTAATCAAATAAATGCAGCCTTGGTGAGCAAGAGACAAGAGACATTAAAATAATCTTACAAACCCCAAATTTTTAAACAATAGTGTAAATGTGCATATGTGTGTGTGTGTGTGTGTGTGTGTGTGTGTGTGTGACGTATACTGAAAATGCTATGCTTGGAGCATCCTGTGTAACTGTTTAGTTAATGACCCACTGCTCGGTATGATAGTAGTGATAGATAATAATGATTTAGATAATAAAATACTATGGAAGTAACTGGGGACCAGCAACTGTCAACAGAAGAAAATTAAGCTTTACCATCACAGGAATAAATTACATTTTAAAAAATATTAAAACAGTTAATTTAAATTATAATAATATATCTCAATATTAAAATTTTTACTGTATTTTTAATCAAATAAATGCAGCCTTGGTGAGCAAGAGACAAGAGACATTAAAATAATCTTACAAACCCCAAATTTTTAAACAATAGTGTAAATGTGCATATGTGTGTGTGTGTGTGTGTGTGTGTGTGTGTGTGACGTATACTGAAAATGCTATGCTTGGAGCATCCTGTGTAACTGTTTAGTTAATGACCCACTGCTCGGTATGATAGTAGTTTGAGTAGCTAACCTGACACCACTCATTCCAGCAAACAGATGTCAGTGACATAGATCACGCTTTCTGTCCCTTGACTACTGTCACACCACCTTCTCTCTTTCTTTATGCAGACTTAGGAGAGGAGGGAGAGAGGGACGATGAGGCAGATGATCTGTACGATCTAATGGTACGTTTAGAAACTCTGGAATTCCATTTCACTGATAGTTGCCATAGAAGCTGGGTTTTTGAATGTGATTTGTCGACAGTGGGCAGTCTCTGATCATTATTTTAAATCCCTAGACACGGTTGGTTCGCAATGAGACGCCATATTTCTACTGGACAACCAAGAGGGATTCAATCGACTGTCGGTCTTTACGTAAAGACCAGATGACCAATCATTACGCAAAGGCGGGATCTTTCACCACCAAGGTTCATCACAAATTTAACAACTGAAGCTTTTGAAACCAAAATTCTTCTATATAAAAACACTTTCTCATACTCATTACCTTTCATTTCATCTTTGTCAGGTTGGTTTGTGTATGAATTTAAGAAATCTGCAGTGGTTTGATGCAGCAGATCCAGATACATTCTTCCCACGCTGCTACAGACTGGGGGCGGAGAATGATAAACATGCTTTTATTGGTCAGTACTCTTAATCTTTATTGTCCCCTATTGGCTACTTGTTTTCTTTTTATTTAACAGATGATTATTTTGCCCCAAAGAGATTTACACCACATGCATTGTACAGTCTCCCTGGAGCAGTCTGGGGTTAAATGTGTTGCTCACAGGCACAGTTGTGACCTATGTTCTATGTAGCTTTTCATGGGTTGCCCTATCATTGGATTGAACCTGCTGGATTGAACCTGTAATGTTACCAGACTTGATCCTCTGAAAGAAATTTATTTTGTTCTCTTTCTTTACAGAGGACTTCAGAAGGACTGCATGCACAAGTCTACTGCTGTATGTTTTGGAGAAGTATGGAGGGGATTCAGAGTGGGAGAGGAACGGAGAGGTGTATGATGCTAAATCTCATGGTATGACACACACTAACACAGACATACCCACATTAGGACTCAAACTTATTCACACATCTTCCCTCCTTTTTAGGTCTGAGCAAGCCGCGTAAACAGCATGCCAATCAGAGGGTTGGAATCTCGATAATTGACAATGCATTGCATATATGTCAGGAGTATCTGAACAGTTTAGAACACTGTGACATAGACATCACTTTGGAAACAATCCCTACCCTCTCAGAGCAGCAGTGGAAGGTGTTTCTTCGGAATTATTATTTAGTTATTCAGTGAGTATAATTTTTTATTATTATTTATAGTGCACTTAATGAGTCATATCATGTTTCTTTAAAAGTTTCAGGGCTGAAATTCTATAATGAAAATCATGAAATAAAACTAATCTGCTAAAATGTCTTATTCCAAATGTATGCAACTTTCTAACATGAGACAAATTACAGAATTTGTACACACAGTTATATGTCAACAATGGTGTTCAGCAACTTGGACTGTCCAATCACAATAAAGTTAAAAAAAGAATAAGTAGGATAAATATTATTATTCTTAAACATCAGAACATTTGGACCTCATATCAAACCTGAAACCAGTGAAAAAAACAAAATTGTTAAAAACATTTACTAATGTCATTAGTGGACACATTAGAGGAAATAAATACAGTTGTAAAAAAATTAGTTTTTTTGTTTGTTTTTTTGGTGGTGGAGTAAGGAGCACCTAAGGGGACATGGTAATAGGAAAAAAATATGAGACGATAGAAAAATTATTTTCACAATAATGTTCACAGAATTATTGTGTTCTGCTGAAAAACTTTGCATTCGTTCCCAAAAGTATTATATATACAGTATCTCACAGAAGTGAGTACACCCCTTACATTTTTGTAAATATTTTATTATATCTTTTCATGTGACAACACTGACGAAATGACACTTTGCTACAATGTAAAGTAGTGAGTGTACAGCTTGTATAACAGTGTAAATTTGCTGTCCCCTCAAAATAACTCAACACACAGCCATTAATGTCTAAACCACTGGAAGTTTTGCAAGCTTGGGGAACAAAAACGTTTTGTGAGAGTCTTGAGGGAGCACAAAGGATTTAGAAAAGAATGCAAAAGTATTGAAATGTAGTATTTCCTCATAACTATTTTTTGCCTAATCTGTAAAACAGTGCTAAAGCTTTCTTGCTATTTTCCTTTGCAGTGAAGGACTGACGATAGAGGGCTGTGAAGCCTATGTGGAGCGTTGTAAATGCATGCTGGAGCAGATGAGTCGTGTTTGCCCTCAGATGGAGACTGATGGACTCTGCAACATCTGGATCATTAAACCTGGGGCCAAGTCACGAGGCAGAGGTGAGTAGATGAAGACTGAAGGAAAGTGGAGTAAAAATACAGCAAAACTATTTAATTTACTTTGACTTTACTGTTGTAGGTATAATGTGCATGAACAGGTTGGATGAGATATTGAGTTTAGTAAATGCAGACCATGGCATCATGAAGGACAGTAAGTGGGTGGTGCAGAAGTACTTGGAGCGGCCTCTCCTCGTGCATGACACTAAGTTTGATGTAAGACAGTGGTTCCTGGTCACAGACTGGAACCCTCTTACTGTGTGGTTCTACCGTGAGTGCTACCTCCGATTTTCCACCCAGCCTTACTCCACTCATACATTGGATAGGTGAGAAAACAAATGCCAAACATTAAAGGGATAGTCCACCCCAAAATTAAAACGTTTACACACCTGCATGTTGTTAAAAACTTGTGTGACTTTTTCTGTAAAGCACAAAAAAGATATAAAAAAATGTTTTTCCATACAGTGAAAGTCAATAGAATCCAGTGTTGTTTTGGACCCCACTGACTTTCACTGCAATGACAAAAACTGTTGAAATTCTTGAAAATATCTACTTTTGTGTTCTGCAGAAGAAACAAAGTCATATAAATTTGCAACAACTTGAGTGCGAGTAAATGATGGCAGAATTTCCATTTTCAGGTTGAACTATTCATTTAAGAGAGATTGTTTATTAGGCTTCAATTAATCTTTTTTTTTCTGCTTTCCACCCTCAGTTCTGTACATCTTTGCAACAACTCCATCCAGAAGCATTTTCAACCAAGCCCAGATCGCAATCCTTGTCTACCCGCTGAGTGCATGTGGTCATGTTCACAGTTCCGCTCCTGGTTGGCTGCTTCAGGTCAGGATGATCTGTGGGAAGGGGTGGTTGTTCCAGGTATGCAGAAGGCCGTTATCCAAACTCTCTTGACTGCACAGGACAGTGTGGAACCTCGCAAAGCTAGTTTTGAGCTCTATGGAGCTGACTTTATGCTGGGACGGGATTTGCGACCTTGGCTGTTGGAGATCAATGCCAGCCCCACCATGGCACCCTCCACAGGGGTCACAGCTCGACTCTGCCCCGCTGTACAGGAAGACACTTTGCGGGTGGTGCTGGATCGACGCTGTGACCGCAACACTCACACTGGCGGCTTTCAACTCATATACAAACAGGTACACATAAACAATGTCAAGATCACCAAACTACTCATCATATATACTACTCATCAAAAGTTTGTGGTAAGATTTTTAAATCTTTCTTATGGTCTGGTCACCGAGGTTTCATTTATTTGATAAAAAATACAGTACAGTAATATTGTAAAGTGTTATTACAATTTAAAATAACTGTTTTCTATTTTAATATATATAAAATGAATAAATGTAATTTATTCCTGTGATGACAAAGCTGAATTTTCAGCAAACATTCTAATATAAGAAATTCTTCTAATATGATTTTTTTGATATATTGTCATTGTTAACATTTCTTATTATCTATGTTGAAAATAGTTGTGCTGCTTAATATTTTTGTGGAAACCATGAGATATTTTTTCAGGATTCTTTGATGATTAAAAAATTCAAAAGAACAGCGTTTATTTGAAATAGAAATCTTTTCTGTGACTTTATCAATTTAAAGTGTCCTTTCTGAATTAAACTATTATTATTTGGAAAAAAAACACGGACTCCAAACTTTGGTGGCATTTGACAATTAAATATCTGCTTTTAAATAATTACAAATTGATAGATTTTAATCAGTGGGGGTAAAATGTAATTGTCTTGAAAATGTCACAGAAAATCTAATAGCTTTTTGGGTCCTAATAGTGTCCTAAAAATTAACTTTATTTTCTATATGCAACATATTGTCTTTTTTTTCTTCAGGCAGCAGTAGAAGTTCCTCAGTATTTGGGAGTGAACCTTCTCGTAGAGGGGACTTCAATCAGGCGTACTCGAGCCCCTGTTTACAAGCCTCTTATTCAGTCTCACCCTGATCCGCTATCAAAATCCAGCAGTCACAAGTCTTCACTCATAAGCAGCCATTGCATTTCTGGTAAAGAGAACCAATCAGAAGAGGTAAAGAAGGCCTGGCCTACCCTCTCCTCTCGTGAGTTCACATTAGAGAAATCTTTGATCTTTCAACCTAAACTGAGGAAATGTCCCCAAAGACTCATTTTGCCCTCAACCTGTTGTGTCCTTCCTAGCCCAGCAGAACTTCATCCACAAAAGCTCTCACACACTCACACCCAGCCCGATCACCCCCCTACACACAGGACACGCAGCAACCTTCCATCGCTTTACCGTCCAACCCTATCACTGGACGTAATAAATCTACGACCCAGACAAACGCTCACTTCCGGTCGCTACAAACATGAAACACATACAGTCAATATATCTTATCCTGTCTTGCGCATGCAGAAATACCTGTCGCTAAACCATAGACTGACCATGGACACTTTTACGGAGAGAGAAGGGCCGAAGTCATCCTGAGGAACCTTTTGAAGAACATGATCTCATTCAAACAGATTCTTGTGTGATAATATGACCTAAAAGGAATGAATAAGTTTTAGATTGCATCAGTTGTATTGTGAGTTTATATTTCAATGCACTGTATTTAAAACCCATATACCTTGGCAATCTACTGTCAGAAATAAGAAAGAGAACAGCATATTAGTTGAGGAAGAGGATTCCAGCACCTTTTTCCTGAGCTCAAGCCTTTTTTTTTATCAGTTTTCTTCAAAAAAAGATCTTATGCAGAATATTGACTGATCACTTCCATATAATGGAAGCATACCTTGGCCAGGGTCTGTTAAGTTCCAAAAAAGACCAACAATCACATAAACAGTGCATTTGACTATACAACAGCTTGTAGAATTTTTACTTTTTGGGAAAACACATCTTTAACATAATGCATGAAATTTAATGTAAGATATACAGTGGTACTATTATGGAATGCCTAGTTCTGTAATATATTGATATGGGAATCTTGACTAGTATTAAGCTTAATGGTGCTAAATTTTGTATTCTTCAGAAACAATCAGGATGTTTCCTTATGAGCTGTTCATTGACAATGTTACTTATTGGAAACACTAGTGACATTCTCAAAATTGTAACATTTTATGCAATTTGAATCAAGCTAAGTAACAATTAGATTTTATATAACTTATTTTTCACTATTATGATGGTAAACCTTTAACCAAACTCACCACTAGATGGAGGTAGCATTCATCTTCATAATTTTTGTCAAGGCTCATCATCATGGGTATAAATAATATAGTATCTTTACATGCTAAATCCACTATGATGGTTTGTTATAATATATGTTAATACAGTTTGGTATGTCATTATGTCAAAAGGACAGGGTTTTAAGGACATTTTTTGTACTTTTGCATAAACGATCATCCTGATCATCTAAAATAAAAGGGAACACTTAAACTCCTTGAAATCTCTGAAATATTTGTGCGACTTATGCTCACTTAAGTCTCTATTGTTGTTTTACTCTACATATAATTTATATAATTTTTTTATTTATTATATTTCATTATTTTTATGCATTAACATTTATATGAAGACATTTTCAGAATGTTTGCATTTGACTAATTTAGAGACTCTGCACTCAGTCACATATCCAACACAAGCAAATCGAGACTGAAAACTTTAATATCAACAAACACTCACTTTATACACACCCATTGGCAGACACTGTTACAAATATTACTCACTTTTACCATTTAGCAGATCTCAAGATCTTCAAAAGATGTTTGTCTGATAGGAACAGCTTGTAGTTAAAATATAAAGTACTTCATGAGGGAATTATCTTGTAGTAAATGTGAAGTTCCCACTGTCCACCAAGCTTTTGCATGGCAAAACGCTTGTTTCCTTTTATCACTTTAGAGTGTCTATAATGCAGTATACCACGGAGGTGGTTTATTATCCATATGGCAATAAATGGGTATAATACATACTTTAATAAGCATGGAATTTTGCTCAATTGTATGTAGATGTCTGATTTCAGATGTCTACGTAGGAGAGTTGCCAAACCTCAAAAAAAAAAAAAAGACGGAATGTGGTAGCAAATCAACCAAACACATCTATCACCCCCTTCTTACTTTCTCTGTCACACACATGTAGGGGGTCTGTGAACTCTGTGTAACCTACAGAGGCACAACTCCACCACCAACCATGGCCATAAAAACCCATAGTGATACTTACGTTATACATATGTTCTACATTCAGGC
Source organism: Sinocyclocheilus rhinocerous (assembly GCF_001515625.1). Classification (NCBI taxonomy): domain Eukaryota; kingdom Metazoa; phylum Chordata; class Actinopteri; order Cypriniformes; family Cyprinidae; genus Sinocyclocheilus; species Sinocyclocheilus rhinocerous. The sequence continues at coordinate 108,346 of NW_015649998.1, forward strand.
CCATACATTGCTTAAACAAGTCAAACACTTTCTTCATTTTTTCTCTTTCCTGAATTATTTCAATTATATTATTCATACAAATCATTTCAATTATGTATAGGCCTAAATATATATTTATATAGAAGAGAAATGTATTCATGTTTTTACAGTACAGTTTTTTACAGACAAGTAATTACAGAGCCAAAAAAAGTAGGCATGCATGTATGTGCACATTTTTTAACACTCCTAGAGAGTTGTCTCGCTTTTCAAAAGTGGAGCTACACCATCAGGGCTGTGGTGATTGATTGATAATCCAAGCAATCAGCAAATGTCATTTCTCTGCTTTGGCTTTTCCTCAAAGATTCTTGACTGTCTTCCATGATGGTTTGACAGAAGTTCTTTGGAAGTACAGCATGGGAAGTACTGTATAAAAAGGCTGGAATGCCAGGTCGGTGACCCATTAAACCGTTAACTAAATGGGATGATTAAACTAGGAGAGAGACAGATAGCTGGGAGCAATGGGTTTAAGTGTAAAAAAAGAATCATGAGACTCTAAAATAACATCTTAAGCCTCTTACACACTTTACATACTGCATGCCCAGGAGGAAAATGACAACTTGACAAAAAAGCAGGATATTAGCAGGGCAGAATTGTTCAGTTTAGTGGTTAACATGCTTGCTTATCATGTATAATCAGTAATGCCATCTGATCATTTTTAACATTACCGATTGTTCATTAGCATGAATTTTATTATATATTTTATTATTTAGATTTTATTTATTATATAAATATTTTAATTTTTTATGTTGTGTTTCTTTTTTTATAAGCATGAAACAGAGAGATTTTAGGGAGAGTTCAGGGTGATCCTTTTTCCAGTATTTCAGAATGAAGAATCATGAGACTCTAAAATAACATCTTAAGGCTCTTACACACTTTACATACTGCATGCCCAGGAGGAAAATTACAACTTGACAAAAAAGCAGGATATTAGCAGGGCAGAATTGTTCAGTTTAGTGGTTAACATGCTTGCTTATCATGTATAATCAGTAATGCCATCTGATAATTTTTAACATTACCGATTGTTCATTAGCATGAATTTTATTATATATTTTATTATTTAGATTTTATTTATTATATAAATATTTTAATTTTTTATGTTGTGTTTCTTTTTTTATAAGCATGAAACAGAGAGATTTTAGGGAGAGTTCAGGGTGATCCTTTTTCCAGTATTTCAGAATGACTGCATTTCAAGATTTCATGCTGATAAAACAAAAACAATTAACGTTGTCAGACTGACTCAGTGTAAAGTAATTTAAAGTCAGCAGTTCTGGGGCGTCATCTCTTCTGAGTGACATAGGAACGCTAAGTGATTTATCAGCTCTCTAACATATTACCATCTGCCCTGTAACCACATCATAAAATATGAACACACGTTTATATGTGCAATATGTGCAGCAGTTGTGTGTTTGCCTGAATGCTGTGTGTGTGTGATTGGTTCTTCATTCATCTGTTGCAGGACAAAGGAATGGTTGTCGTCATCACTATATTTCTTCCGTTTCTCTATTAGAATGTCCTCTGGTCAGTCAGCTCTTTAGAGGTGTAATTCAACTAAAAAGGTAAACACTGTCATTATTTACACTCATTCCTAAAATTTATTAGAATACTAATGTACTGTACAGCAGACAAGATGTCCATGAGGATCTTTGTTGTGATTACAGAGGTCCCATGAGGAGAGAAAGGAGTTTTGCATTACATAAGAGGCATAAATATAGTCTGTCTGTACATATGATGAACAGATGACAAGAAAAACACCCAAAGCTTCCTTGAATTTTAGTGGACAACTGAGCCGGAGTATTCAAAACTATGCAATCTCAAAAAGTCATGTTAAACCTGGTGAACATGTGCAGTCCTGCTCTCCTGCCATATCTGATCTGATTACAACACTGTTAATAAATTGTGTATGTACAGTATCTCTACTCAGAATCTCAATCTTCTCAATATTTTAAATTACAATAAATCTCAAATTCCCAGCCTCTATGGAAATGAAAAAACATGCCATGAGAAAGCATTGACCTTAATGCACTACCACACCTGAAGGCTACGTATGAAGGCTAGTGTGCTGTTTAAGCAGGTAAAACATGTTGGAGTCATACACTGACATGATCACCTTCACCTGCTAAACTGCTGTACACAGGGACGCTGCAGACAGATCATATTTGCTTAAATTGACTCACTTTCTCATCTTTCAGCATCCCAGCTGACACTGAATAAGCCTGTTCCCCATTCCTGTCCTTAAGGAATGTGTGTGTGTGCTTGTGTGGGTGTCAGTTCATTTCTCCCCTATTTTCTGACACTCACTAACATACAGAGTGGCATCCTGCATCCTGTTTTCATTCCAGCTATTCCATTGTACAGAGGGACGCTGCAGACAGATCATATTTGCTTAAATTGACTCACTTTCTCATCTTTCAGCATCCCAGCTGACACTGAATAAGCCTGTTCCCCATTCCTGTCCTTAAGGAATGTGTGCTTGTGTGGGTGTCAGTTCATTTCTCCCCTATTTTCTGACACTCACTAACATACAGAGTGGCATCCTGCATCCTGTTTTCATTCCAGCTATTCCATTTTTTTTTTTGTTAAATGAGAATACGTCCAACTCTAATGTGCATGAATGCATTCATCTTATGTGCTTTCAAATCCAACATGTGTATTAAATGTGTGCATTATTAGTTTTGGTATTTGGTATCTATGGTATCGAGCTTATATATATATATACAGTGGGTACGGAAAGTATTCAGACCCCCTTAAATTTTTCACTCTGTTATA
>NW_015649998.1:111213-124707 GCF_001515625.1 Sinocyclocheilus rhinocerous
TTTTGCAAATATGATTTATTCTGAAGCAATATTCTCATTTTATTCAATATTTATATATTCAATATTTTATCCAAGGACTTTTATTTTTATTTTTATAGAGGGTATTTTCCCACTAATCTCATTAATACTTTCATTTCAAATTCTTACATTCGATCTATAAATTCAATTATAATAATGTGATTATCTATAGTTATCAAATTAAATCACTTACACTGAAAAATACTACTGCATTAAATAATATTATGAGATTCTTTTAAATATTTTTTAATATACAAACAAGAAATTATGGTGGAAATTATACTTTTCAACGAAATTAAAACACCAATGCCAGTAGTGTTTAATGAATGAGTCATTGAGTCGTTCATTCAAACGATTTGTTCAAACGGCAGATTCATCAGATGTTTAAGCGTGGGCTAATGAAACTTTGATTAAACCGATTCGTTCAAAACACGGAATCGATCAGCAATGAATCGGCTGGTTGCTGTGAGATGCGCTGTTTCCGCCTAAAATGTAAGTGACCTAATATTATTGTATTTGCTTATTGAACTGTTTATAGAACTATTAAACAGTCGTAATGGTGAAAACGTTGTTTGATGTTGCCTAACTAACTGTATTTTAAATATAAAAACTTTTATATATTTTTTTAATTTTAAATTTTTACCTCAGGATGCTGAGTTTCTTAGTGATGCGCATTTTGATTTCTCCTGGAGAGGCTGTGTAAGCCTCGCCTCACAATAGATGCATAATATACAGTCTATGTGCCGGGGCTCAGCCCCGGACGGCCCCGGACAGCCCTGGCCCAATTTAAACCCTGAGGACAATGGCACGCATAGATTATTAAAATTTGACAGACATATTGAAATTTCAATCAGTTAAATATAAGCATGCACAATCCATCTAAAATAATCAACATTTATGTTCATGGCCATTCAGTCTTTTGCACTTCTTGATGCTATTGTGCGGTTCTAAAACCTAGTGAGCTGCCTACAGAGGCACTCCCGATTTGAAATGTAGGCATCTAAATTTTGCAGCCTACAAAAATACTTTGTCAATATTAAAATACGTTCCTTTATAATAATAAGTATTATTATTATCATTTAAATGAATTAAATGCTTCAGTTATACTGTTATACGTACATAACATTGTCCATTTAAAATTGAACATTGCTACCACTCCCTTTTAAGCCCCCAACATAAACAGCTGCCTAATTTAAACCACATAATTGTTCCAAATACCAACTCATTGTCACCCTGTCCAAACCTTTGTTTCCAGGACAAGTCTAAGCCTGCCCTCAAAATAAATCTGATGACAATTTTCTTCTTTTGTTCTTTTGTTTAGCATAATAAATCCCTTAATAAACCATGAATAGTTTAAACGCCCCCAAATATATATTCATTTTGATTAAAGAGAGGGAAACCAGTGAGGTTTAAGATTATGTCTTAAAAAGGATGGATGCCCTCTAGGCTTGGATTCCAGATGAGTGTGGACAGATGCTTGGGTGTGCCACAAGTGTACATGTATGTGTGATAGAGAGACAGCAAAAGAGAAAAAGAGAGAGTATATTGTAAACCCATATATGCTACATGACATTACCAAAATGTAAAACTTATTTCTCTCTGTGCTACTGTCTCTGAGTGATCCTCTAAACTTTTGACCCTGGATCTTCAATCTTCATTTAAAACTATCAATTCATAGCGATTCATTTGAACATTGCCAAATCATATTTTTTTATATATTTTTTTTTATTTATAGAATGGGAAATAACAGAAACGAATGTAAGTTTGAAAAATATAAATAATAATTTTGTCCCGCCTGTTCTATTTTTATCAGACGCTGTAATGTCTCAGCCCCGGGAAAAATAACACATTTGATTATGAACGTACAATTTACCTGTGCAGGTACAGGCACGAGCATAGAGCGAACGAGCACCGCTAACTCTGATTTGATTGGCTGTAACGTGAGAAGGCGGGCAGTTCTGAAAGACGATCCTGAGAAGAGAGTGAATGTCTAGGGATGGACTTAGTTAGCTGCGGGCGTCTGAACAAGTCTGGGCTGCAGTACTTTCACTGCAGCTAATAGCACAACCAAGGAGATATGACTTTATTTCTCTGCTTGTAGTCAATGAGAGGATTTTTGCAGGCTACACAGTTTTGAGGAGGGAAAAAAGTCATTTGGCAGATGCAGGTGCATCGCGCAGGAGTAGTTAGATAAAACTAAACTTTTTTCCAGACATTCTCCAGACAAATACAGGCTCATTCAAGGGAATTTGTCAAATCATGCGTGACTAGGACAACGTCGTTGACTGCTTCGCCTCGGTGACCAGTTTTGAGCGGTAAGTAGAAGTCCGTTTGCGTTGAATTGATAGAGCGCACCATAATAAGTGATAGAGCGCTCTGTGGTCAGTGATGGAATTCTATTCAGCAATATAACGCTGTAGGGTCACTGATTGGAACTGATTTAGGATCAGTTATAAAGCGCTGTCAAGTATACAGCGCACTACAGGGTAAGTGATAAACGCTCTAGGGCAGTAATTCTCAACCTTTTGACCCCAATTGTCCCCCATTGTCCCACCATATTCAAAGGCCTCACATGTAGGCTTAGATATTTTCTAATGTGTCACGATGCAGAAGCTTCTTGTTATTTTTATTAACAGCAAAAGATAATGAATGTAAATAATTAACTAGGTTAATTTTAATCCCAAAAGTTTGAGGAACTGTATGTTCTTATATTAAATAAATGAAAGAAAAAAGCAGTTGCTGAGAGAGGAACTTTGAAATAATAAATATAGTGTTTACATCTTGAGAGTTCACTTTTTACAAATTAAGCTAGATTTTAATTATTTGAAACCATTTTAGGGCAAGGGCCCACTAGGGGGCCTCGGTAAATTTCCAAAGGGGCCTCAAGATGACTTAAAAAAAAAAAAAAGTCAAACATTAAAATAAGCTTGTTTAATAAGTACATTTAGCATTTTTATAATGAATATAATTTTTTCTGGTTTAGTTTCTAGTTGATAAACATTTCATCACGTACAAATTGTGATTAATATAAAAAAATCTTGAAAAGTCATGGGGCCATTGATTATTGTTTAGGACAGTGTGGGGGTCTTGGAGTCTAAAAGTTTGGGAACTAGTGATTCTACACTCAAGTCAGTGATAGAATGCTACAGGGTCAGTAATTCAATTCTTTAAGATCAGTTATAAGGTCAGCAAAACAACGGCCTGAGGTCAGTGACAGTTCTCTAGGGTCAGTGCTAATAAAGTGCTCTAGGCTTGGGTAGAGGGAAGCGTCAGGATAGAGTGGTGACTCTTGAGTTTGAAGCAATAATGATTTATGGAAGTAATTCTGAAAGCTATGGAATGTCATTTTACCTTGTTTTACAATTTAGAGTGAACACAGCTTAAAGGTGCAAAATCATAAAGTCTGTCATGCAAAGTGATGCAGGTCTGATGAGCATTACTGATCAATGATATGATACAAGCTTGTTATCCTACAAAATACCACAATTCTTATTATTTGACAGAACAGATGTGCTTCAGATACTTCAGATTTATTCATCTAGCTCTCATGAGATGTGTTAAAACACATCATCACTGCATATTTTATGTGAACAAAACTGCTTGGGGTGTCCTTGGCTCCTGTGTTACAACTTCATTATAATTTAGGCTAATTCACATTAGACTGCATGTTTGTTAAATCATGCTGGTTTCAAGAACAAAAAGGGCAGAGAGAGGACAGATCAGAAGCAAGATGAAAGGAATCACAACACAAATTCAATTCATGATTCAACCACATGTGCACATGTTGGCGTTTTTATAAAGAACTTATAAATAAGAAAATGATGGGCTGGTGATGTGATGGAAGTGGAAAAGTGATATTTCCAATAAACATTTCCAAACTGCCTGTTCAGACAGAGGGGGCGGGCATGACCTCAGTTGAACTTGTGTGATTCATCACTTTGGATATCTCACACTCGGTAGGCAGGGCTGGAGTGTCTAGGTTACCGTGGACACCTGCTGAACATGCAAGCATGGCCGAGGGGTTGCTCGTGTTGAGTGACTATAGTCAGACTGTGAATGTTAGTGTGTGGGCTTTTTTTCTTGTATAAGAGAGTATGCATGTCATTATTAAGAACAGCTGGAATGCTCAGTAGTCTTACGCTCAAGATTTTCTTATGACTGTGCCAAGACTTGAATAATTATTTCAAGAACAATTATAAATCAGCACCTTAAAGTTTCCCTGTGTTTGCCGATAACTTGCTCAGCTCTTTTGATGTCAATATACTACTTTACTATACAGTAGAAAACATTTGGTTGCACAAGATTTTTCACATATATGTGAACAACATTTGGGATCACATAACCAATAACAGCTGCATGTCAGTATCCATAGCTTTTTTGCTTCCTGATTAGACTGTAACACATACATAGTGAAGCATGTGAATGGAAATGCCATGTGTTCATGTCTGGATACTCAGACCTGTGTTTCAGAATTCGTGAACTACACATTTTTTCTGCACTGATTATGGGGTAAAATTGGATAGATTTAAACATGAAATGTGTTTATTGAAGTGTAGACTTTTACTGGTAGCCAAAAAATCACAAATTCAAGAAAATAATTAATAAATGGCAATGCATGCACTTCACCATGCATTCTCTTCTCTTAGTTTCTTGTCTTTTTCAATTATTTTGTCTATTTTTTTTAAATAAATAAATAAATCCAGTAAATATATTCAGTAGATATTTAGTCTGTATTTTGGATGGTCAGTCGGCTTGTTTTCTTTCTTACTTTTGAAATCCCCCCCAACTAGAATATGTTTGTTTTTTCTTTGTCCTCTTTCTTTCTATTTTTTGTTCTGGTGTGTGGGAGGCAGACTGTAATGAAATAGTTGGCAGTGTGACCAGCAGACAACTTTGACACCCACTTTCCTTTTGTGTTCCGAATATAATATTTTGAGGATAAACTTTAGTCATCATGTCAGGGGGAGGAATGTTTTTAATTTAATTCCTTTTCCTTTTGGGACATCTTCTTTCCCGGCCATGAACTTTTCCTTGTTCTACAACAGTTTGAAACATGAAGCATCAATTTGAAGGGAGAAATTAGAATAAAACACAATATATTATTTAAAAAATAAACAAAACATGACAATGTCAAAATGGCTAGCATGTATAAAAACATTATCGTTCTGAATCTGTATTTTAGAATGATTAAACATTTAGTAAACTTATGTGTGTGGTGGGTGTCAAAATAGCAACTGCTGTGCAGATATACAAATTCAGCTCTATAACATTAAATGTCAGTCACATAGGCCTACATGTTATTGTCAAAAAAGGGTAGTTCCACCAAAAAACGTGACGTGTTTCAGTGATGCAGAATTCATGTTCAAACCGACTCCACTGGTAATGCTGCTGCTTGGGCATTAGGTGGTGCTATGAGGTAATTTTCAGCACAGGACAGCTTATGATGACATAAGTGGGTGAGTAAATAATGACAGTCTTTTAATTTTTGGGCTAACTATCCCTTATGGATATGTTTGCTACTATACTCGCTATATCATAAGTTTCCCGTTTTCAGTAAGGAGGCTTCCCAGAGGTTTAGAAAGCTTAACGTTCTGTAAATAATAATTTGACTGCAATCTCTCAAAAGAATAGAGAATAAAGGGTTTTTTGTACTACAGATGATTATACATAGTTGGATACCATAAGAAACATCAGTCAGAAACCTATTAGTCTAGTGCGATGATTGCATTTCCAGTGGGGCACGATGAGCTGACAGAGGCAATGAACATTTTAGTTGATGTATTTGGTGTTTGTGGTGTAGTAGCCTGCAAGTAGTTGATGCTGTTGTTTCTTCTCCCAGCATCCACTTTACAGAGCTCAAGAATGTCTCTCTAATTCCTCAGTCTTTTATGTTAAGCCACACAGTAAATAGCGTTTTTTATTACTTGAAAAAGTCAGGACTGAAATCTGTTTTAACTGGGTTCACATACAAAAAATCAAACATATATTATTGCATGTGATATTAAGCAAGTATTGCATTGAATGATGGCTACATAGCAATGCTCTCTTGACCTCAGGTGTGCAATGACGCCGCCTCAAAAAATTCTGTGCAACCAAAGGTGTAAGAGCGAGAGCGACGGAATGCACAACGTGTCGATGGAGGAAGGGAGAGGCTGCCGTAGACAATCTGGCAGTTCAAACTCAAATGTGGTTCAGTCAGGATACTTATAAATGCTATAATTACCCTTCCATAAACCACATAATGATGACGGTGTTCCTTTAATTAATGCAAACAACACAGAGAGAAACAAAGACAGATTGATTGAAAGGGAGAGAGTTAAATATAAATTGTTATGGTTTATATTAATATTCACAGTAATCAATAATGTGGCCCTATTGTATTTATTGTGTAGTATACCATATTCAGTATATGCTTCTTCTAATTTTATTGCCATAAGGAATTACTGTTGTAAAAGACTCTTTTAAAGGGACCACATCATATAATTTAATTAATGGCACAATAAAAAGGATCATGTCACTGGACAAGTCCACTCAGCTGAAAATAAAGCACACAAAAGTCCCACATGTGCATATGTGGGAGGTTTAAATGTTTAGATGAGTGTTTAGTCTGTTTGTCTGTGTATTTGTGTGTGTTCCAGATAGACGTGTCTTTTGGGATGCTTTAAGGTTTTGTGGAGATCTGGGTATTTTGAAAGTGGTTTAAAAAATTCATGTTGTGGCATTTTGAGATTTGAAATGAGACCAAGTTTAATTGCCAACTAAAAGTCTTCACCACAATGAAGATAATACAGGTAAAATAGTTCTTGTTTATCCTAGACAGTAGGAGACTCCAGAAAAATAAACCAAAACATAATCAGTTATGCTTTTCTGACTCAGGTCTTTGAAGGTTTAATGATGTCCATGTGTGTGTTTTATGTGCGTCTCTGTTTGTCTGTGAGTTTTTAACCTTGTTTTTTAGGCAGGCCATTTTCCAGAGCAGTCATTGTTGAGTGCAAACCCAAGTGACTCCAAATGTGGACCACGATTTCCTCTCGTTACAAAATCAAAAACAGACCCGTCTGCTGGAAATATATTTAAAAAAATGGCATCTTTGAAAGGACAAATAGTAACACTCAGCATATGCAACGAACATTCATGTGTGGACCACTTCCGTTGAAAAGGAACAGCACGATCCCACATATTTTCCCTCATGAATAGTAACAAACACAAAAGTACTAAAAGTGCAAGACAATATCTGCAATGTGTGAGCAGATCTGCTGAATGAGAATGTGCTCTGAGTTTTAGCACCAGTGCAAGCAGGAGCATGTGTGTAAGCGTGCACATGCTTTAACTCTGTTATGGGTCTGAATCATACAATAGCATATTATTTTGAGCAATAACAGTCTGTAACCTCTGTAATCATAATAGCAATATAATAGGAATGTTCTTTCAAACAAATGTTCTCTCTTGAAAAATGCATTCTTCATTGTGTTGTTAAAAATGGCCTATTATAGAACAGCTTTTCAAACTTGCACAAGCTCATCTTCCTCTGAGTCTTTGCTCTTTATTTTATGTGGTGGTGATGGTGTAAGCCCCACCTTGCTTCTCTTAGTTTCTTGTCTTTGAGCTTCTGCCAGATGTTCATGGTATCTGGGCACTCAGATCACCTGGAGGAGGAACATTATGTTGCTGCTATTTAAGCTGAAAACAGCTAACCAAATAATCAATTTTTTTGGTTTAGATGACCATTTTACACACATTTTTCTCTTTTTTGTGTCATTATGTGTAGGATTTGAAAATGGGGTGTTTGCTGCAATGGACTCTGCTGCTTGCTGTTTTGCTGTGTCTCCCATCACGGTCTACAGCTCAAGGTAAAGATTCATGTACTATTTCAGGAAGTGCCATTCAAATGACCATGTATATAGTGGAGCTATATTAATTTGATCTGCAGCATGTGCAGGTCTCATTTAGCATATTTAATATTGCAGTATCAGTTCACTGAATTTTCCCTCTTTGATGAAAATGAAGACATCTGTAAACTAGTTTGAGGCATGTAAGAAAGTCACAAAGTCATAGTTAATCTTTAATAACATATCGATAAAACAATAACATGTTTGATAAATGTTCAATATAATTTTTATGCACCAAAAGCGGAAAGAAACAGCGTTAGGTTGTTACCATTTTTACAGATGTTACTGTTTTTGTTAATGAACCAAAAATTACATCTGTATTGTGCCATCAAAGTCAGGGAACACAAACCTGTTTCATGATTTGAAACAATATCAACCATTAAAACATGCAGAAACTAAGATATTTTGTTAAGGAAAAAAGATTGAAAAAGGATTTTACTTAAGTTTATTTGTGCATATTTTGATGTAGAAAAATATAAAATATATAAATGTTTGGAATATTGTACCTCAGTTTTGTGAAATGTTCACCTGTTTGGCAAGTGTTTGTCATGTTCTGTTAAAAAAAAAAGAAGAAGAGTAGTTTAAAACAATTTCTGCAATTTTCACTCAAGAGAAGAAATCTGCCTTTAAACTTGAAAGAATTAAATATTTGACATTTATTGTAATAATTATCGATGTCATGTAAAAAGTTGAAAAATATGAACAATTTTATCGTGATAAATGTTTTGACCATATCGCTTAGTCCCAGTCAACATTATAATGGTACTATATGGAAAAAAGGATTATTAATCATGTCAAAATTTGATAAAGAAAAAAGTCTGTTTGAAGAAAAAAAAATAGGATTCAAAATAACGTATGTTATTAGTTAAATGTTTTAAAGTAATATTTTGCTTGAACACACATAGATCAGCACATTATTATTGTTATTTTTATTATTACTGTTATTAAATAATATTTTTAACATTATTATTTAATTGTAACTGATACTGATGAGCTGTTGATTTATTTTCATGTTATGGCCAACAACTGAAAAATGGCAGATATTAAAAATGTATACTATTTTAAAAAATTTAATACAAATAAAACACACAAAAAAACAATTGTCAGCATTATAACAGTATAGTATGAAAGAAAATATTTATTAATCATTTAAAAATTTGCTAAAGAAAAAAGTCTGTTTGAATGAAAAACAAAGTAGAATTCAAAATAACAATTATTAATTACCTTTTTCGAATAATAGCCCACTTTTCACTTATTTTTAATTATTTTAACTAATTATTGTAACTATTATAATTATATTTTATACGGTTTTATCCATTAACACACATCTAGATTGGCATACAGTACAGTATGTAATATCAATCAATACAGATAAATTCAATACAGATAAATACACATGCACGCACACTAATATCTGTTGATATCAAGTATGGACCCAGTATATTGTGTATCCCTAATTTTAAATTCTGCACGTTCAGTACACTACATAGTACTCACATACTAGACAGTTCTCATTATGGGTACTTCCCATCATGCCCTATCAGAATGCAGTGACTCATTGATCAAATCAAACACAGCAGGTTAATTAGTTTGCTACCTTAAGGGCATTCATTCATGTAGCTGGTGAGTCACACACAGCCACAGATCTGATGACTGGCTGTATACTGAAGTGTGTGAAGGAGAGATGGCACACCAGCCGCTGAATAAATGGGCCCAGATGCTTTGTTTCCTTGAAATGGCTTTGCAGACTGGGTGGTGATGGTCATATCCTGTGTGTCTTCTCACCCTGATCCTCCCCTAATCCTTTACTGAATACATGAATTGAATAGACCACAGATGTGGATGCTTATGGAAAAACTGAAGTTCAAGTTCACAGTTGTATTTGTCGTATACACAATGGTACACAGTGAAATGTTTTGTCTAGCCCTTATGACTGTGCATTTTAGATACAAAGAATAAAATGCTTATGTGCAAAATAAAAAGAGTTAAAATTTAGGCAAAGAAGAATATGCATTTAGAAGAAAATAAACAGTATAAGCACTGTATGTTTTTCCTATATGCATATTTATTACTGTTAGTGACTGTGCTTGACCCATTTTTGTTAACGCTAATCTAATTTTGGCCGCACTGATGAAAGCATTTTTTATTTGTATTAATGAAAACCCACATATCCAAACTTAAAAGACTTCTACTCTAAATATTTGCAAATATATCTCTTTTACAGTGGAAAGGTCACATTTGTGCATATTTATGTAAGTCGTTGTGTCAGTATTAACTGTTTTTTTTTCTGTTGACAGGCCAGTGCAATAATGTTGTTGCAGCAGACATTGTGCTCCTAGTAGATGGATCATCCAGTATTGGCCGGGCCAACTTTGTGTTGGTCAAGAATTTCATGGCAGGGATTGTCAAACCCTTTGCCAGAGTGGTAGGACCCAATGGCATCCGTTTTGGAACCGTACAGTACAGCGATACTGCCAGGTCTGTGAAACTCTTTGTGCTTGTATACTTGATGTGCTGTGTACCGCTTGCATGCCTGTTACCTACATAGAAAATAGCTGCTTGGGGGCATTGCCAAGATGGCTGCTGAGTGAACAGACATGCCTTGAGGGGACTTTTTACATTTTATTTACATTTTCACTTCATATTATATGCCAATAGTACATACTGTGTATTATGGCAATTCAAACGTACTTGTTTTTCTGAGTTAAATAAAGTGAATAAGGCTAGTTCATACTATTTAATTTGCCAAACTTGTCCAAGCTGAACACATTCTAACGTGAACTGAGTCTGACCCATCTTGCTCATCATGGTAATGTGTAAAGTCTTATTATTAAACATACGTAGATGAGTATATAGTGTTGTTGATATTGTTGTGTTGTAGTTTGAAGTAAACATTGTGATGATCCCCTTTGGTGAATCTTGTTTAATCTCTTTTTGCAACAGCTTTGCAGAAGAGGAGTTCTTTGTGTATTTTGAACATGTTATTGTAAACAGTGTCTTTGTGTTTGATGAGGGGGCTGCACATATTATATTTGTTATGTACAGTAAAGGTTCATGGATGTCGGTGTTGGGACATTTGTTGATTATAGTTGTGAATTTTATGATTCTCAGGGTGGAGTTTACATTTACTACATACCTGAATGGAACTGAGCTCATAACTGCCATAGAGAATATCAACTATAAAGGTGGAAACACACGGACTGGGGCTGGCCTCAAATACATCGCAGACAACTTCTTCAGCCCTTCCTCTCTCAGAGATGTACCCAAGGTGAGCTGGAGGTTATGACACACATGTTTGACTTGCCATATCTGTAGTTGTGGCATGGACCACAAATGTGTAAATTACTTTGTTTAGCTTTGAGTTATCCAACACAAGCTCTTGCTTAGTATTTGTACACTGACTGTATACACTACTGTTCAAAACATTTTGAATTGATCATTAAATTAAATTGATCAAATATGACTAAATAAAATATTTATATTTTTAAAAATGCTGTTCTTTTGATCTTTCTATTTATCGAAGAATTCTGATTCAACTGTTTCACAGTTTCCACAAAATTATTAGGCAGCAGAATTATTTTTAAAATTGATATCAATAATAAATGTTTCTTGAGTACCAAATTAGCATATATGAGTGATTTTTGAAGGATCACGTGACAGTGAAGACTGGAGTAATGACTGAAGAGTATTCACAGGAATAGATTACAAAATATATTAAGACAGAAAACAGTTATTTAGAATTGTAAGATTTCACAATATTACTGTTTTTACTTTTATTTTTAGTAAAATAAATGCAACCTGGGTGAATTTAAGAGACTACATTCAGAAACATTAAAAAACTACTGACCCCAAACTTTTGAACTGTAGTGTATGATGTCTGCTTGTGAGTTTTTGTTTACAAGATTCATTCTGTGTGTAATAAATACTCAGGTAAAGCATACTTAAGTTTTATTTTCTTGACTCATCACTGTCTTTCATTCTTTCTTTTAGATCACTATTCTCATTACTGATGGTAAATCTCAGGACAGTGTGCAGGAGCCTTCTCAAAAACTACGTAGCCTTGGAGTCAAAATATTTGCAGTGGGTAAGAACTGTTATGTAGAGTGTTTAGCCACCATTGTAATTTTTTTCTGCAAACTTTAGTGCATCTTTGGGCTGTGGATTCAGTATGGACTAAAGATTAAAAATATTTAGTTTGCTCTGATTTTATAGTTGTTTCATTCTCTTTTGTCATTTCTCAGGTATAAAGAGTGCAGACCCAGCTGAGCTGAATCTCATTGCCTCTCCTCCTCAAAGTGAATTCACCTCTCAGATTGGGAATTTCAAAGCTCTCAGCTCTTTGCTGCCCCTAGTATCTCGACGTGTGTGTACAACAACTGGAGGCTCTTACTCAAGTGACGGTAAGCCTGTCATGCAGTAGACACAATGCAATTAAATTCAAGATTATAATTATATTAGAGTTTTGTTAACTTGTATTTTTAATTTAGAACTTTTATATTTGTTAAATGTTGTAATTGATCCTGCTATATTAAAATCATTGATTTGTGTAACTGTTTCACCATCAGAGGCCTACAGTGGTCCATCAGACTTGCAGTTTTCAGGTGAGACCACCAATTCCCTGAGATTTCGATGGACGTCTGCAGGAGGGCCTGTAAGTGGCTATGTGGTCCAGTACAGGCCCCTATCTGGCCTGGGTCAGCCAATCACAGCAGAGCTTCGACAGGTGAGAAGAATGCTCATCAAAAGAATGCTTTTTTTGCAGACTAAACATCTGTAAATGGGATAAAAATGATTAAATCTTATTTAATGAATTAAATGATAAAACCTGAGGAAGACTCAAAAACGTTCTCTTCTGTTCTGAATTTCTTTTTTTTGCTCTAGCTTGTTTTCTTAATCTAGCTGTCTAATAAACATTGCATTGTATACTATGAATATTGTTGGCTCTGTGACAAATAGCTTATGTTTCTGATTAGTAAGTTGCTTTAGAGTAAATCATCTGCTAAATTAGTTAAATGTAAATGTAAACTTTTGCTTCAGTTAGTTACAAATATTGGCATAATTTGAGACAGATGAGAGTGATTATCTTATCTGAATTACTTTGATGTAGTAGGCAACCCTCTACATTGCGAGTAAATCACTCGCATATGCGACTAAATCTTACTCTGGGCGACTAAATGATGTCTAATATTAGCCAATTGCTAATAAATTCTCAGATTTTACTCGCCAGTGTGTGAGTTGGAGGTTAAGTATAACTGTAGCACAGATGTATTTTCACTCACAGAACACTCTGACTGAGCGCTTCAGAGTTTCACTCTCCATCAAGCGATCTGTGCTGTTTTTCAGTTCATCTAAATGCATGTGCAACGCACCTGTATTTAACGTACCGTACACTCTAGTGTGAAGGCGCACGACTCCCCGTCGCTTTGTTTCACACACACGCAGAGAGAGAGAGAGAGAATTGACGCGCTACATGTAAACGATATTCTTTGTTGTATTTTCTTGTCAAAATAACAGCGTTCCTTTGGAATTCTTCAGCTTTTAAGAACTACCGCTTTCTCCGGTAGTGGGCGGAACTAATGCACAAACG
>NW_015649998.1:126414-129015 GCF_001515625.1 Sinocyclocheilus rhinocerous
TTTTTTATCAGTCTGGCGAGTAAACAAAAAAATTTACTAGCCAATGGCGATTCAATTGCCAAGGTGTCCATAGAGGGCTGGTAGGAGACTACTTCTCAGCATTTATTTAACTCTATTAATTAATTATTTTGTATTGAAATATTTTGTACATTTTAAGGGTCACTGAATTTTTTTTAACACCAGCGTTAATTTAGTATTACTTATTTATTATCATGGTATTTATTAATGTGCTTTTGCTAATTATGTGATTTGTCTTTTAATTTGTTTTTATTTATTTATATTTTTATATAGCTTTAGTATTTTTATTCCAGTTGAAGTTTTAGTAATTTTAGTACTTCAGCTCAATGTAGTTAGTTTTGCTACATTTTTAAGTTTAAGTTTTCCATTGAATATTTATTTATTTTTTATTTCAACTTTATTTCAGTTACTCAAAATTGTTTACATAGTTTTAGTTTTAGTTTACAATAACAACAACAACAGTGGATCAAACAAAGTGTAGCATATTGGTCTCCACTGAAAAGTATTTTTACCTGCAGGAAACCATACCAAGCAACCAGCAGAGCTACACTGCACGAGAGCTGCGTTCAGGCACAGACTACCTGATCACTGTTATTGCTCAGTACCCAAACACCTTGGGAGAGTCAGTGTCTGGCAAGACCCGAACAAGTGAGAACTGAACACAACAGAAATATGTGTCATCTAAATCAGCATCTCTTAAAAAACTCTCACTCTCTCTTACCCCAAACTACCCTCTAGAGCCTCTCCAAGGTGTGACTGCACTGCGACTGATCCAGGCTGGGTTTTTTACACTGGCTTTGGGCTGGGACACTCCAGCTGACCAAGTACAGGGTTACAGAATCACCTATGGACCTATAGGTGAGACTGGCACACTTCCATATGGACAATAATCCATACTTCTATTGCATTTTTCAGGAATGTTTTTACTCTTTGAATAGTCAATACCATAATTGTAGTGTGAGTCAGTGAAAGAGATTCTGGAGGATAAATATGTAAGAGATAAAGAAGAAAAGGATGACTGGGCCAAGCAGCACTGTAATATATAGTAGTTTTATTATTTTTCTAAAGAAGATGTGAGCAGTGTTTGTACAGTATGTTCAAAATTTGATCTGATCATTCAGAGAAGAAGAAGTCTCTTCAAAAAGCCACATGATTGAACATTAATTTCTGTTGCAAACAGTCCACTGTAAAACAGTAGTTGAGGAATTTGAACAAACCCTTAATTCTAAGTGTGAGCAATAGTAATAGTGATTATGGCCTTAGCAAGCGCCACTAACTAATGATTTTAGCAGTTTGATAAAAGGAAGATGGGGAGGTGGAAGAGTGCGTTTTGGTTTCCCCAAGGCATTTTTGTCAATTGCTTAAAGGAGTGCCAGTTTGCTTTACCTGGTTGGTATCCAGGTGTGAGCTGGCAGAGAACAGATCTGTCAGATTAGGTGTGGCCCTATGTTTAATCAGGTTAGATTTTGAAGCTTGAGGAAGGTGTTTCAACCTGCCTGTCTTAGCCCAATGTTGCATGCAGATGAATAGATGCTGAAACTGTGATTTAAAATTATACTATGTCATTAACTGACTCATATATTGATGCTATGCTGTGTTTGGTTGGCCAGCTGGTATGAGTTGCTGAGCTGCTACCACTGTACCAAACCCCCAAATGTTTCTGAAGATGTACCAAAACATTTTGAAATGAAACATGAGAAAAAATGTATTTCTTGGTTATGAAAATCTATAAAAAGGTACACAAATAAAGAGATAATGCATTAAAGGCAGAGTAAGCGATTTCTGGTAGCCAATGTTGATATTTGAAATCACCAAAACAAACATGCCCCTACCCCAAAAGGGTCTTGCCCCTATTTTGATAGCTCCGCCCCACATATACGTACTCAACCCGGCAACGATTAGTTCTGTGAAACAAAGCAAAACCAATGTTACACCGTGTCTACGGACGTGAGCGGCGCGGCGCAACAAATCCCCGACAGAAAACTGCTGCCGGGTTCTATTTATGACGTGCTGACACAAATTTCAAATGGTTTTCAACGGTCGTTTGATCGCGTCCAGTGTAGGCAGACTTTAGCTGTTGTAGACACGGTGTCACTCACCTATTGAGAAGAAACAAAGCAACCTCGGCGTCCGATCGCAGGCCTCCGCTCCTTGAGTTCTCTCCAGCGATGGAAAGCTGATCCGATATTTACACGGGTCCTACTTCTTGCCTTATCGTTCCGCAGACGTTTTCCTCTTCTGTTTTTTATCCGCCATCTCTATCTTTCTGTCACTCGGCTCGGCTAATGTCCGTCCCATGCACTGAAAGCCCTCTCCTCCACATCACGAGTAGACACGCCCCTTATTGCTGATTGGCTACAAGTTTGTTTTGCGATTCGGCACGAATCAGTTTTCTAAAGTGTTTTTGAAAAATCACATACCCTGCCTTTAAACACAACGGGGCGAAATCATGACGTCATGATTTTAGTACTGAAGTTTCAGGGTTGCCAGGATATTTAAAAAAGAAACGCCCAATTGCTACTAAAAACTACCGCTGGAAAACCGCGGACTTGGCAACACTGCGAAGTTGCGCAGGCGCTGTGA
>NW_015649998.1:129192-143309 GCF_001515625.1 Sinocyclocheilus rhinocerous
TTTTTTATCAGTCTGGCGAGTAAACAAAAAAATTTACTAGCCAATGGCGATTCAATTGCCAAGGTGTCCATAGAGGGCTGGTAGGAGACTACTTCTCAGCATTTATTTAACTCTATTAATTAATTATTTTGTATTGAAATATTTTGTACATTTTAAGGGTCACTGAATTTTTTTTAACACCAGCGTTAATTTAGTATTACTTATTTATTATCATGGTATTTATTAATGTGCTTTTGCTAATTATGTGATTTGTCTTTTAATTTGTTTTTATTTATTTATATTTTTATATAGCTTTAGTATTTTTATTCCAGTTGAAGTTTTAGTAATTTTAGTACTTCAGCTCAATGTAGTTAGTTTTGCTACATTTTTAAGTTTAAGTTTTCCATTGAATATTTATTTATTTTTTATTTCAACTTTATTTCAGTTACTCAAAATTGTTTACATAGTTTTAGTTTTAGTTTACAATAACAACAACAACAGTGGATCAAACAAAGTGTAGCATATTGGTCTCCACTGAAAAGTATTTTTACCTGCAGGAAACCATACCAAGCAACCAGCAGAGCTACACTGCACGAGAGCTGCGTTCAGGCACAGACTACCTGATCACTGTTATTGCTCAGTACCCAAACACCTTGGGAGAGTCAGTGTCTGGCAAGACCCGAACAAGTGAGAACTGAACACAACAGAAATATGTGTCATCTAAATCAGCATCTCTTAAAAAACTCTCACTCTCTCTTACCCCAAACTACCCTCTAGAGCCTCTCCAAGGTGTGACTGCACTGCGACTGATCCAGGCTGGGTTTTTTACACTGGCTTTGGGCTGGGACACTCCAGCTGACCAAGTACAGGGTTACAGAATCACCTATGGACCTATAGGTGAGACTGGCACACTTCCATATGGACAATAATCCATACTTCTACTGCATTTTTCAGGAATGTTTTTACTCTTTGAATAGTCAATACCATAATTGTAGTGTGAGTCAGTGAAAGAGATTCTGGAGGATAAATATGTAAGAGATAAAGAAGAAAAGGATGACTGGGCCAAGCAGCACTGTAATATATAGTAGTTTTATTATTTTTCTAAAGAAGATGTGAGCAGTGTTTGTACAGTATGTTCAAAATTTGATCTGATCATTCAGAGAAGAAGAAGTCTCTTCAAAAAGCCACATGATTGAACATTAATTTCTGTTGCAAACAGTCCACTGTAAAACAGTAGTTGAGGAATTTGAACAAACCCTTAATTCTAAGTGTGAGCAATAGTAATAGTGATTATGGCCTTAGCAAGCGCCACTAACTAATGATTTTAGCAGTTTGATAAAAGGAAGATGGGGAGGTGGAAGAGTGCGTTTTGGTTTCCCCAAGGCATTTTTGTCAATTGCTTAAAGGAGTGCCAGTTTGCTTTACCTGGTTGGTATCCAGGTGTGAGCTGGCAGAGAACAGATCTGTCAGATTAGGTGTGGCCCTATGTTTAATCAGGTTAGATTTTGAAGCTTGAGGAAGGTGTTTCAACCTGCCTGTCTTAGCCCAATGTTGCATGCAGATGAATAGATGCTGAAACTGTGATTTAAAATTATACTATGTCATTAACTGACTCATATATTGATGCTATGCTGTGTTTGGTTGGCCAGCTGGTATGAGTTGCTGAGCTGCTACCACTGTACCAAACCCCCAAATGTTTCTGAAGATGTACCAAAACATTTTGAAATGAAACATGAGAAAAAATGTATTTCTTGGTTATGAAAATCTATAAAAAGGTACACAAATAAAGAGATAATGCATTAAAGGCAGAGTAAGCGATTTCTGGTAGCCAATGTTGATATTTGAAATCACCAAAACAAACATGCCCCTACCCCAAAAGGGTCTTGCCCCTATTTTGATAGCTCCGCCCCACATATACGTACTCAACCCGGCAACGATTAGTTCTGTGAAACAAAGCAAAACCAATGTTACACCATGTCTACGGACGTGAGCGGCGCGGCAAGGAAACTGCTGCCGGGTTTTATTTATGACGTGCTGACACAAATTTCAAATGGTTTTCAACGGTCGTTTGATCGCGTCCAGTGTAGGCAGACTTTAGCTGTTGTAGACACACGTTGTTACTCACCTATTGAGAAGAAACAAAGCAACCTCGGCGTCCGATCGCAGGCCTCCGCTCCTTGAGTTCTCTCCAGCGCTGGAAAGCTAATCCGATATTTACACGGGTCCTACTTCTTGCCTTATCCTTCCGCAGACGTTTTCCTCTTTAGTTTTTTATCTCTATCTCTCTGTCGCTCGGCTCGGCTAATGTCCATCACATACACTGAAAGCTCTCTCCTCCACATCACAAGTAGACACGCCCCTTATTGCTGATTGGCTACAAGTTTGCTTTGCTATTCGGCCCGATTTAGTTTTCTAAAGTGTTTTTGAAAAATCACATACCCTGCCTTTAAGGCGAGTAAGAGCATTCTAATATATGTACAAACCATTTTTGCTTTTCAAAATATTGAGAGATTGATTGTGTTAGTCAGAAGAGAGAAAGATGTCACATTTGCTGTTACTCTGTCACGGAGCTGCTCTCTGTTCCTCGGATTCTGCTCGTCTAACACACTTTGTATAAAGACATGAAAACATACTTGGTTTTTAAAAACTCTTTATTTACCTTGATGTGGCAGCGAGGTGTAGAGCTGTTGGAACGCATACACACACACTCGACTAAACAGTTGTTTCTCAGACAAATGAGAACTTCAACAAACTTGACTTTCAGTTGGATTGGCATACATGGTGGCGGCTAGTGATGGATGCTTTCAAAATGCTGTTTCGAGAGCTTTGAATCCTTTGTTTCAAATAATTTGGGGTGGGGGTGGTGGTTCCCCCTCAGTAACAATCACGTTTCGGACCCCCTCTCCCTTGTCAGGCCCTTGGAATCGTCCTAACCTCTGGGGGCGCACCAGATAGCGATACCCATGTGTATAAATTTTCAGCCAGTTAGTCTGGGACTGCTGAGTGGAGTAGCTGTTGATATGCATTGTTTTTTTTTTTTATTACTATAAATATTGAAGTTGGGTTTCTTCTCTTTTTCTCATTTTGACTATTTTTTTTCATGTGTGGGCTCATTGCACTCTACTGTCTTGGGAGAGAACGAAATTAAAGGAAACATTTTTAATTTAATGCCCTTAATTTTTTGAGGATGTTTAAACTGTTGACCCTCCATCAGTATTAGAAACACTTCTGTGGCAGTGTTACCTTTTCCTTGTAATTTAATGCCAAGGTAATATAATACAAAGTATAAATGTACATTAAATTAAAAAAAAATAAATTAAAAAAATGTTAAAAATATTCAAAAAAAATAATAATCACAGTCTGTGAAAATGGTCCATTGAATTAATGATGCATTGACGTTGGGCTTGCAGCTTATTAAGTGAGTCATGACCTACTGTAAATAAGCAGCCATGCTGATGGATGAGTTCATTCAGTAAAGGATTTGTCAGACTGATTTAATCTGGTTATTCCTGAGTTTAGTACAGTATTTGCACACTGCGAGCCATAGTTGAAAACATTGTTAGTCATTTTTTCTGCATGGCATAATTCATAACTTATGCTAATTGATTTTCCTGATTGATTTATTAACAGGTCAGCCTGCTGCACAGCTGCTGGAACAATCTGTGGGGACAGAGTCTACTTCTCTGACTTTGGTCAGTCTTAAGTCAGACACAGAATATGTGATCAACTTGTACCCACTGTTTCCCCGTAACAGTGCCTCACCAGCTACCCTGACTGCCCGCACATGTGAGTACTACCGTTCAAAATTTTGGGGTCAGTAAGAATTTTTCTGTTTGTTTTAAAGAAATTAATACTTTTATTCACCAAAGATGCATTAAATTGATCAAAAGTGACAGACATTCATAATGTTAAAAAACTTTACTATCTCAAATAAATGCTGTTGTTTCCACAAAATATATTTATTAACACTAATCATGTGACACTGAGTACTGGAGTAATTGCTGCTGAAAATTCAGCTTTGCCATCATTGCCAAAACTGTAACAATATTTCACAATATTACTGTATCTTAAATCAAATAAATGGTGAGTATTAGAGACTTCTTTAAAAAATATTAAATCTTACCAACCCTATACTTTTAAAAGGTAGTGTATATGAAAACACACTGACACAATCACACACTGTTTTCTCCTCCTGCATCACTAAAGTGTTCATCCTAATATATAAAGCTCTGTCTTTGTATGTGCCTGTGTTTGCAGTGCGTTTAGAGGGAGTGCAGCAGCTTTCCGTTGAGACTATCTCAAGCAACAGTGTTCGAGTCCGCTGGACGGGAGTGGTGGGGGCCAGAGGATATAGAGTTGTTTGGGGCCCTTTCACAGGTCAGCACATTTTTGAAGAGGCTCTTTTTAATGAAATGCACTCATAAAGTGATGAATCACCCAATGAGGATGTCTATGAGTGCTTTAGGTCAGATATGATTTCACATTGTGTTTTTATCAGATTCCTGTTTTCTGCAGAGTCTTTTTGTATATGTCTCTTTCAGGAAGTGATGCGGAGACCGTAGAACTGGGAGGTGATAGTGAATCTCACACTCTGGGGAATCTGAGACCAGACATAGAGTACATTGTTACAGTCATCGCTCTGTACAATGGAGAAGCTGAAGGACCAGCAGCCACTGCACGTTTTAAGATAGGTACACAGATACACATGCAGACATATCTTCAGTAAATTGTACATCAGGACAGAGAACATTTTTAAAAGGCATGCACTGATTTGGAAATGATTTCTGCAAGAAATAGTTTAGGCAATATTTCTAAAATAAACCACTTAATAAAATAAATAATCTAAATACTCTTCTTCTCTTTCAGAAGCCCAGTTAGTGTCTAGAGTGTTCATTTGGAGAGTTGTGTATTTAGTAGACCATGCGCAGATGGTCTTTAGTTAAGAAGCGTGCAGAGAGAAAATTTAAGACAGCATAACAGGAAACAAGATGTGTCTTTTTTCCATCTTGCGCACATTTATCATACACAGACAGTGAGGTGTTTGCCTTCAATTTTGCCATTGACTCACTGTCTGCTAGATCAGAACAGAAGAACTGTTTTTTGTCTTATGACTCACAGACTGCAGCAATCGAATGCGTGAGGGTGTTTGTATATGCGCATACATGTTAGCGCGAGAGACTAAGAGAAAGGAGGCAGTAACTGTCTATAAATATAACAGGACATAAAGTTCAGAAAGATGGAAGTCATTGTTTTAATATTTTATGGGACAGGAGGGGAGATAAAGCTAAAAGGTGTTTAATGCATTTGGCTTTCAGAGCGCTCAGAGCAACAGGTACTGAGAGCCACGACTACGGGACCCACCAGCATCAGATTAAACTGGAACCTCATACAGGCCGCCAGAGGCTACCGACTGGAATGGAAAGCCGGAGAGAGTATGAAACTAAAGCACACAAACACACTGTAAAAATTGCCAGGATTGTAAAAAATGGAACAGTAAAATCTTAAAATACAACGCTGCATTTAGATCATTTTCTGCCATAACACAGTAAATGACTCTAAAAATACATACATGCATTAGTTGGATGATTATGGTAATTTATGGAAATTTACTTGGAACCCAATAGTTGCAACGTTACATGGAAAAAATAAGCATGATCAGCCTGAACAGTTAAAGGGGTGTTTGCAATACATTTTTATCTAATATGAACAATCTGCATACATACAACTAATTTTACATGAATAATGAACTGAAACATAAACTTTGCAGACTACAAAACAAAAATAAAAGTGACTACAGCAACAAGAAAAAAATACACAAGCAAACTATGTACAGTATGACTGTAGAACAATTGTTGTGTAACACTTTTTTTATGATCTTTATGTGATCCTGCTGACCGTAGGAGGCAGAGTTCAGAAGCAAGAGTTCCCAAAAAGCACCACCAACTATGAGCTCAGAAGTCTGCAGCCGAACACAGAGTACATCATAACTCTATACACACTCTACGAGGGGCGAGAAGAAGCTACTTTCTTTTCAACCAAGCCAACAGGTCAGAAAAATTATTTGATGAATTACAATATGATAGTGTTTTAAATATCAATATTGCAGTTAAAAAGACACTGGGGAGACCAGTAGTGGAAATCTTTAATTGAATGCAGCTTTTTCTTTTCATTACTCAAGGTATTATTATAGTCTTTTTTAAAACTGACAATTGGACAATTTCCGAGTTTTTTTTAAATTCAAACTGCATTAAACAAGTTTGTGAAAACGTGATGGTCAATGTTTTTGTTTCTGTCTTGCATACCTTTCATGTAATATGCTGACGCATGGGTTGTGTTTAGTAGAGCAGCAAGTTGGTCCTGTCACGAACCTGAGGGTGGTGGATTCACTCGGAAACATTATTCGATTAGGATGGACAGGAGTCTCTGGGGCAACACAATACAACATCATCATTCTTAATACAGAATGTGAGAATATTATTTCCTTTAAATACAAATACAGTATGACAGTATATCATTAAAGTGTTGTTTTGGGATATATGTGACCCTGGACCACAAAACCAGTCATAAGGGTAAATTTTTTGAAATTGAGATCTATACATCATCTGAAAGAATAAATAAGCTTTCCATTGATGTATGGTTTGTTAGGATAGGACAATATTTGGCCGAGATACAACTATTTGAATATCTGGAATCTGAGTACATTCATGAGATTTTCATTAAAGAGATGTGCCGCTATAATGATTGTTTGAATTGGTTTACCCATCTTTTACAGCAAATGCAGAGGTGAACAGAAGAGTTCCTGGGAATCAGACCACCTTTGACCTACGGGATCTTGAAGATGGTGTACGCTATGCTGTCAGTGTAAATGCACTTATTGGATCCAGTGAAGGGGAACCAGCAACAGTGTACATCGTAACAGGTGTGTGCATGCATACTTTTTCTGATGTGCAAGTGAGGTTGTGTTTTTAAATTGTCCAAGTTATATCAGGTGCCTAAATTGTTCCATAAAAATGTAAATACTACTAAAGATACTCTGTAGGGTAACTTAATGGGAATATATTATGTCAGAAAATAACTGCTAGTAACTGAATGTTAAACAGAACCGCCACTGAGGGTGACCAACTTGCGGATAGTTGGGAGCAACAGTCGACGAGTCAGGATTGCATGGACTGGTGTTTCAGAGGCAACAGGCTACCAGGTTACCTGGAGACAAAGCAACAGTATGTAGACGTGTTTATGCAAAGATTTGGGTTTTCTTTCTTTTTTAATTGATATCACAAAACTTATGTTGGTTTTAATCTGTCAACTGCTCTCTCTTTCTGTTTTAGCTGCAGAGCAATCTCGTGTCCTAGG
The DNA here is from genome assembly GCF_001515625.1 of Sinocyclocheilus rhinocerous. Taxonomy (NCBI): domain Eukaryota; kingdom Metazoa; phylum Chordata; class Actinopteri; order Cypriniformes; family Cyprinidae; genus Sinocyclocheilus; species Sinocyclocheilus rhinocerous. Next base: position 136,525 of record NW_015649998.1, read on the forward strand.
TGGTGATGTCACTACCTACACTATAGACGGGCTGCAGCCAGATGATTCTGTTGTTGTGGGTGTTGCCCCAGTGATTGATGGGCAGACTGGAGAAGTGGTCTCTGTGTCTACAAGAACCAGTGGTTCTACTGGAATTGTTACAGGGCTAAGAGTCATTGAAGTAACATCTGCAAGGATAGAAATATCCTGGACTCCAGTGACTCGAGCAACGGGCTATAAAATAATCTGGCGGCGAAGTGATGGTATGGACAACTATACCTTGAGTGCAATAAATTTATGCTAACATGGGCATGGAAAATATTTTTTTTCTTTTTACATTGTAGGAGTGGAAGACTCTGAGATTGTACCCGCTGATGTGGCTTCCTATGCCATTGATAGACTCCAGGAGGGTGCAGCCTACCAAATATTAGTCTCAGCCCTTTTTAACTCTCGGGAAGGACCTTCTGCCACTGTGACTGCAAGGACAGGTAGTTGTTGTCTTTTTGCATTTTGATATATTCAGTTAACCATATGCATGGACCTTTAAATGCTTAAAGTCAGCATGAAATTAAAATAGATAATTCTTATTTTTTATGGAATATTACAGTGTTTATTATAAAGTAGGGCTGTCACGATATTAGATTTTTCACACCACGGTTATTGTGGCCAAAAGAATTCATGATATCGTTATATCGCGATATCTATAGAAACATTGGGGAATCAGCCAAATGAATTTTTACTTTGTTTATTTAGTTGTTCTTTTTACCCAATGAACATAAGGATACTGATAAACACAGGGCACATGCATTTTCACTTTTCACTTCTTCTTCTTCAGGTCACAGATGGCCTGAGACTTTCTCTGTCTTCTTTGAAGCTCCCTATGAAATAACAAGAGAGAAAATACTGTCAAGTTCAACAGTATGATGAATAAATATGGACATCAAAACTGATACTTTAACCTGTTAACTTGCGTACCCGTATTTTAATCTATTTAACCTATAGAAAGATCATACTATCTAATCAATTTACAATGGACAAAATCAATATATACATAAACCTATACATTTGCATATTTTTGTACTTAAAAAATACCCTGCAATTGTACTTTTGGTATACTAAACTGCTATATTTAAAGCCTGCTAAATTGGAACAACTAATTTGATTTAATTGCGGAAGTACAGTAGTGCTGAAGTCCAACCAAAGATATACAGAAGTATTTGATTGTGCTAAAGTGGAACTATTGCAAGTATACTTTAGGTACACTTTAAATATTTTGCATTTAAAGGCCGATATTATTCAAAGATCATACAATCCTCATCAATAGTGACATTAAAACACATTTTAGGCTTAATATTAAGAAATATGCGTTGTATACAAGTAGTACTCCAAAGGAAGATGAATTATAATTTTGCATCAGTAAGTCTCGAGCGATATGTCAGTAAATATGTTAATAGTTTTGAACTATACTTAGTATGAAATAAATGTATTTTAAATATATTACTTTTTTACTAGGGGTCACAACAAGGAAGAAAAGAAGATTGCAATTTCAGTTTTATGCCGACTTTAAAGATTAGTAATTTCTGAGCTTTCAGCAGTAAGCAAGGTTTAATCTCAGTGTATTTTTTTAGTCTGAATGGCTGACTCTATCCTGATTCTATGCTTTAGATCAGGCCATGGTGGGTCGCGTCACCAATTTACAGGTGGTGGAGGCCCAAGGGGAGGTTGTTCGAGTCAGCTGGGTTGGAGTTCAAAATGCGACTTCATACAGAGTACTCTGGAAAAGGACTGATGGTGAGATCTTATAGTGATTTTAATGTAAATGCTCACATAGCTGAGTGTAAGTGCCATATCCTATAGGAAAGAAAATATTGATATCTCAGTTTTCTTATTTGTCTTATTGAGAATCTAAAAATACAAGGGTGTGTGACCTCCAGGGGCCACAGCTCATAAATTATGTAGACTATAGAAGTCAAAAGAAAGCCTCAGCCATCATATAAAAATAAAACTGTGAGTGCGATTGTAGGTGGAGAGGAGCGGAGTCAGCTAGTTGGTGGTAACGTGAACTCAGTGGATCTGAGGCAGTTGGATGAAGGGGCACAGTATGAAGTGAAGGTTCTGGCTCTAGTTCGGAACAGAGAAGGCCCACCTGTCTCTGTCAGAGTCACTACGGGTGAGTGCTGTTTGTCTGTGATGTTTGTTTCTCTGTTTCAAGTCAAATGTACTTATATGGAGAAGTCATTAATCCGTATTCTCTAGGGCTGGGTTTACAATATCGATTTCTCATTTATTTACATACATTTCTATTCCACAGAATTAATATTTACACAGTGTACAAAATAAAGACATGAACACAAATTATTGTTTGTGTGTTATTTTATTATCTTTTATTGTGGCTTGGCTAAAGATAAGATCAAATTCATCAGAGATGTTTCCTTACAAAAGTGTATTGATATCACTGTTTGTTGTACAGGGGGCCAGAGAGGGACAAGAGTAGAGGGTCTGCGTGTTTTGGACTCGACCCCAGGGGGGCTCCGTATAACCTGGAGAGCAGTGAGTGGTGCCAGCTCATATCGAATCTACTGGAGGTCCTCACAAGGTAGTTATACAGTCACACATGTAACCACACACACGAACCAGACTCAACTAACTTTATGTTGTTATATGCTTGCTTTGACTAGGTGAACCTGAATCAAGTCGTCTGATTAGTGGCGATGCAACTTCATACACCCTCGATGGACTTCGACCTGGTCTGAGCTACACTGTAAGATTGTCTGCTGTGGTGGACGGTCAAGAAACTGAAGCCACCACCATCAGAGCAACCACTGGTACACACGCCAGATTGTATCTCAAATTTGATCTCTGTCTTTCTCCAGACTCTTTTATTCAATATATCTCTTTTTTTAGATGCCCTGCCACCTGTGACTGGTTTGAGTGTGACTGACAGTACTGAGAATTCAGTCCTTTTAGGCTGGTCACCAGTAACAGGAGCCACAGGATATATTTTACGCTGGACAGAGGAAGAAGGTGATTTTTCTGAAAGTTTAGGAACTGGTAGTGTGTGGTTTAAGGATCAGAAGCACAATTATAGTTGAATGCACTTTTTAGTGTTAAATTCTCTCTTTCTTCAGACACAGGAACGGGTCAGTCTGAAACGCTGCCTGGTACAGCCACTTCTTACCGTGTGACAGGTCTACGACTGGGCCGTCTGTACAGTTTCACCCTGCAGCCCACCTTCCAAAACCAGGTTGGACCTGAGACCAGCGTGAAGGAGCGCACAGGTTATACAGTTTCTGTCTCTTTCTCTTCCAACTATAGGCAAATTGAAATACATTTTTTAATATCTAATCTGTCCAAATTAAACAGTTTAGATGAACATTTAATTAACTGATTGTTAAAGATAATGGCATAAAACACATGTTAGGACTCCAGATGACCTGTGCATGTAGTCTACTTTTTAAGAATAATTTAAATAAATTATACTATATTATTGGTATTTTAACTAATTAAAGTACTTGTTTTAGTGTTTAATTTAGGGCTGTCAAGTGATTAAATTATTTAATCTAATTAATTACATGATATGCTGATTAATTAATCACATGTTAATTTTGGCTGAAACCCCCCCCCCAATAGATAATTAAAAGTATTTTTTTAATGAGAACAGTATTGAATAGATATTACTAAAAAGTAGCTTTAGAAAGAAATATGTTGATTCAGCATTGCTTAAATAATGAAAATAGATGGATATTAATGTTTTTTAAATTAATATTGAAATGAAATTATTAGTGCTGGGCAACGATTTATCGTGATTAATCACATCCAAAATAAAAGTTTTTGTGTACATATTATATGTGTGTGTACTGTGTATATTTATTATGTATATATGAATACACACACATGCATGTATATATTTAAGAAAAATATGTTTCTATATTAAATACATTTATATGTAATATAAATTATATGAATATAAATATATACATGTAAATACACATGTAAATATTTTCAAAATATATACTGTATGTGTGTCTTTATATGTACATAATAAATATGCACAGTACACACACATATAGAAACAAAAACTTTTATTTTGGATGCGATTAATCATTGCCCAGCACTAGAAATTATATTTAAAAAAATTTAAATGATATTCTAAATATGAAAATAAATTCGCCAGTAGGTGGTGCCAATTCACTGTCTTAATGAGTGAGTCATTCAGTCATTCATAAAACCAATTTGTTAAAATGGCTGATTCATTCAGAAATGGCTCACTCATTGGCTCACTCGATTCATTCAAAAACGTGGATTTATTCAGTAATGAAACGATGCTGCGTGTTGCTCAGAATGGCACAACAGTTCTGCTGTGTCTTTGTTTCAAACTATTTTTAAACAGCAATCTTGCTTATGTGGTATTGATAAACGGCATCATATGACAAATTTAAGACAAAAACAATGCTATACAATGATATTTTTGCCATCATATCATGAATTTTAGGAACATACGGTATAACTGCGTTTTCATAGGCTACATTACACAGTCAATTGTTGTCCTGCGTCATGTTCATCAGCAACTGCATTCAATCTAAGATGGCGTACAGGTCTGGGCCAGGGCGGGGGATAATTTTAAAGTGATATTTTTTCCAAAATTAATCACACCAAATTGACATTAAATAGACAGCTTAGTTTAAATGCATTTGTGTTTAGCATAAACATAACAGATTTAACTTATCGTTAATTTTTTTACTGTTTGAAAAAAAAATACAGATCTGACTCTTCTGGTGAAACCTTTTGTGTGAATTATTTTTTATACAGTACTTTTGACTTTGAAGTTAAGGCAAATTATAGCCTGCAATGAGAATACAGTGAATAACATACCATTACACTGGTCAGTCACAGGGAGATTTTTCTCTCACTACATGCTCTCCCTGCTAGCACTTTTCGTTTGGGAAGTTACAGAGACTGACAGATGATCATGGTGCTTGATGTCATGTTGTACTTTCACACTATCACTGTGCAATAAATGTCATTTTCATTTATAAAGAAATGTTCCCATAGATGATTTGCACCATCCTTATTTTTAAGTCAAGAGTTCATGTCTGTGAAGCTGATATGAATAAATGTTTGCATAAATGATTAAATGATTTTCAACATTGTTCTAGTTACTCTTCTGCTGTATTCCTCACTTAATATGTTTAATAAATCCACGTTTTAGTGTGTGTGGGTGGGCGTTTGGATGTTGTCTTCCTTGTCCCCGCGTCTCGTGATCGCTCTGGCCTGGTGGGACCTGTGTTGTCTCTGCTTGCCAGTTCTGCTGGATCCTTAACCTCCATCGGACCCAGAGACTCCCAGGTGCAGTTCTATTGGTACTATCTTAATGTGGTGTTCCAATTTTTAATACATTTTTATGTCTCCAAAAAACACTGCCAGGAGAGTGCCCTCTTCTGACAGAGTGCATGAGGCATTGAGCTGGTCAGTGTGAATAAAGTGCTTGTAATACTCCAGATGGGGGTGGTGATGTACAGTGAAGATCCAAAAGTGCGCTTCCTCCTCAATCGTCATAGCAACAGTGAGACCCTTCTGCAAGATATTGTGACCACCCCATTCAATGACAGACCAGGAAATAATATAGGTGTGTTTGTGTTTTTTGTTTTTTCATTTAATTGTTTAATTTTATGTTTGTGTACCATTAAGTACCTAGTATGTGTACATCAAGTTAACACAAACATGTCCAGGTCATGTTTCAACCCAAAATCATATGGAGGATAAAAGTGAGGAAATATGTATTGCATACTGTATATATTGCATAATGAAAATTAAGATGATTTTTAGTAGTGGTTGACCGATATATCGCCAAGGCCGATATATCGTCCGATATTTTTTTCAAATATCGGCATCGGCCGATAAGTTTTTCTGTTTGGCCGACGCGTTCGAGGCAGGACTTTTATTTTGACGGCGCTGACAGCGGCAGTGCACACATTCTCCCTCTTGTTCGCCATCGTCGTTAAAGGGGTCATATGATGCTGCTAAAAAGAAAATTATTTGGTGTAATGAAATGTGTTTATGCGGTTTAAGGTTCAAAAAACACATTATTTTCCACATACTGTACATTATTGTTTCTGTCTAATACGGATAGATGTCTAATAATCAGATAGAACGGTTAAACAAAGGAATAAATGTATACAATGTATTATATTATTAGTAATAGAAAGGCAAAAATTATAATACTTTCTCGTTTGCCGTCAGCATTCAGCAAATACGCATTTATATAATTTAAACAAATCTTTGAATGACTAATGAACATTTAATTTCACCAACCTTGCAAACTTAGTTGAATCCAGCTGTGAGATCGTGTGAAGTGCGCAATTGTATCCTGCATGATCGCGTGTTCTCTGCGTGACGGTCGGTCCGTACAAATCGAATGCTTTAAACATTAAATTCGTGATTTCAAATTATGCTGCGCTTTATGCATTTGCCCACTGTCATATTCATGTCCTTTTCACTGTGTGCTCCATTTTCAAATGATTTCAAATTTCTTGAATATTAATGAAAATAAATGAAATTATATCGGCTTTATATCGGCCATCGGCCACTCTGCTTTCCAAGATATTGGCATCGACTGTCAAAAAACACATATCGGTCGACCACTAATTTTTAGTACCCTTACGGACCTACTTACTGTAGTTGTTATATGTGGAGGCTGAAGGAAACAGGCTGAGTTGTGGATCTAAGTGCAGGTGGTTTAAAGGGGTCATATGACGTTGCTAAAAAGAACATTATTTAGTGTATTTGGTGTAATGAAATGTGTTTAT
>NW_015649998.1:143875-150950 GCF_001515625.1 Sinocyclocheilus rhinocerous
AAATTCTTTAAATATGAAAACATACTTACAGGCTGAGTCAGAAGCGCCAGACTGTCCTTGCAAAGTTGGAATTGCCCCACTTTATAGTGCACACATCTGAATATTTGGTTTGAACTGTTCTGGATCTGTTGTAAATACAACTTAACCACTGATTTCTAGTTGTGTCCTCTTTTGAAAGACCAAACAAAGTAGTTTCGCTTTCACAACGAAACACAGCGTCTCCACGACATGGCGGCAGCAACAATACTACAGCGAGAATCAAAGTTATGCCTTCTTTCTTTGCGTGAACATTTGGGCGGTGTTATGCAAATCTTTCCACACAGTGACGTAGACATGTGGGGGCGTGTTTAAACGAGGCGTTTTAGGAGGGCGTGGATGAGTCTTAAATTTTAAAGAATATCTCTTTGGGTTTGAGACTTTAGCCTTTGCAACTTTAGGGATCTTATCTATGCACGAACAGCTTGTAACACTCCAAAGAGAAAGGAAAACTTGAAATTGCATCATATGACCCCTTTATTAAAAAGACCAAGTGAACAAAGAACAGGAAACACTAGGAAACAGAGAACCAAAACACAGGCAGACAACGGCATAATAACATTCAACAACTGACCAAGCACACGTGAAACGCAAGGGCTATTTATACACAGGAGAACAAGCTAACAAGAAAACAAGGGGTGTGGTAAATGGGGAAACACCTGGGGAACCTAATCACGGGGAACCAATACACAAATGGACTACAAACAGACTACAAACAAGGCACAGGAAGTACTTCAACATAAAAGTCCAGACAAGGCACAGAGAACATGTAACAGTAGTGCAACAATTTCTTAATATTAAATCCATCCAAAATTAAAAGCAGTGCAATAAAATACATATGAAACCTTTACAATTTTTAATATATATATATTTAAGTTTTATTTGCAACAATTGCAAGCATGTACTGTACATATTTGACATTCAGGTGACATTATGTGAGTGTGCTAATATTTTCTGCTTTTATGTGTAGGCCAGGCAATGACATACGCACGTCAGTTTTTGCTGAGCGCACCAGCAGGTCGGAGGTATAGTGTTCCCGGGGTGGTTGTTATTATCGCAGACGAGAAGTCAACCGATGATCTTAGCCAGCCGGCTGCTGCTGTTAGAGCTGATGGTAAGCCACACAAAATCAGCCCCAGCACATTAATGTACACGCAAACAGAGCAAACCATCCCGGCTGCTCTGTCCCATGTCCATAAGAGTGAGTTAGCACTGTAATAACTCTGTCCCTCAGGTGTGACAGTGTTGGCGGTAGGAATTGGACGTGCAGACTCTAGAGAGCTGCGTTCGGCAGTGACAGATGGCAGCACTCAGAATCTGCTCTATGCTCAAGACGCAAATCAGCTCTCTGGTCTCCACCCCGACCTGGCAGACCTCCTCTGTGGCCTTGCACGCGGGACTAGTGTCACGGTCAGATAAAATCCATCCATCTAGCTGTCATAAATGTTGTGTCATCATTTTTTTATTTATTATGATGCTTGCTTTGCCTGTCAAGCTCACCAGAGTCATGATACAGCAGAAGGTTTTTTTATGTTATGGTGGTTTCAAACCTTATTGATAGTCTTTATTGATAAGAAGAGAAGACTAGGTGCAGTAAAGACTGATTTTGATTTGTTGTTTCCTTTTAGCCAGGGCCTTGTACCGTACAGTGTCCACAAGTAAGTGCGTACTTAAAAGACTAACACATACAGAAACACCAAGACATAATTACATATTTGTGTTTACATTTGTACATCTACATGCACTTCACAAGAGATTGACCTGTGTCGTTGTTGCAGGGTGCTAAAGGGGAACTGGGTCAGAAGGTAATAATTGTTGTTGTATATAATAACTACAAGTTGGCTTGTTGGAGTTGATAATTGCTGTAATTTTCTGGTGAAATGTTTATGCATCTTGTCTTTTGTGTGTATATAGGGTGAGAGGGGCAGAGATGGAGTGGATGGAAGAAAAGGCGAGCCTGTAAGTTAATCTGCATGCACATTTAGCTCTGTTTGTTCATCTAAACTGTGGGATTCATTAATTATTTCTTAGAAACTTTGTTTTTTATATCCTCAAGTAAATGTCTGTCTGATTGTGTGTGTGTGTGTGTGTTTTTAAATAGGGTCATGATGGTTTACCCGGTCGTGAGGGCCTCAGAGGACCAGAGGGGCCACCAGGTCAACCAGGCAGTGGTCTGGGAGTGAGAGGAGAGAAAGGCGAGAGAGTAAGTGGCACTTAAATATGAATACACACATATATGCACACAGAACACAAGTGTTGATATGCTCTCTCTTTTTCTATTTGTTTCCCTCCATCTTTTTCAGGGTTTCCCAGGACTGGATGGCAGTCCAGGTGTTCCAGGTCGTCCTGGTGCAGTTGGATTACCAGTAAGAATGAAATCATGAGTAATTGTATTAAATGGTACCGTTAAAACAGGTATTTGGATATATTGTATGCACATTGTGGCGGGATCACCAAACGACAGACACAGTGGGTGTGGCATCAGGCCTCGGAGAGGCTTTTATTAACAAAATAAACAACAAAGTGTCCAGGAAAAAGGGGAATCAAGTGTCCAAAATAAAACAGGGGATCTGGTGTCCTCGTCGTGCTGCGGGGTTCGTGCAGGGAAGGGCAGTGGTCAGGAAGGAAGGGTCCAGGTAAGGGCCGGAGTCCGGCAGCCGCACGTGCTCCCCTCTCAGGTCCGGGGCGCGAGGGGCGGCGGCTTCTTTCAACGGCTTCGTCCTTCTCTCTGCCCACGGCACTTGAAGGGACTAGACGGCCCGGCATCCTAGCCCGACGGCCGTGTAACGGGTGCGGTTCTCGTCCGGACCGCGGGTCCGGTAGCTCACGACTCTGGCGGCACGGGAGTCCCTCTATGCACCCTTCCTGGACCCACGAGGACACCAGCGTGCATGCACGGGGAAGAGACCGGTCTCCCGAGGAGAGGCGCGCTCGGCATTTAAACAGCGGCGGTGATGAGGCTCCATTCGGTTCAGGTGTGCCCCATCAAAATATAGGCGCCTATCTTTAGTGATGCAGCGCAAAGAGCCGCTTCAGAAACTTGCCACGGTGTGGCTGGTGAGTAGCCATGATCAGTTCCGGTGGCCGTGTCGGAGCAGTAACGCACTGCAGACGTGTGCAGTGTAAATAAGGGGTAAGAGATTTATTCATGATACATTGTAGGTATAGCTTCACTGATTATAACGGGAGTCGGGAGTGTTTTTAAAGAGCATAATACTCGCGCTAGACTGAAGTCAGATATGATGTTGCTAAAAAGAACATTATTTTGTGTATTTGGTGTAATGAAATGTGTTTATGTGGTTTAAAGTAAAAAAAACACATTCTTTTCCACATACTCTACATTATTGTTTCTTCTCTATGCCCCGCCTTTCTGAAAAGCGAGGTGTGCTCTGATTGGGCTTTAAGAAATTTGACAACTTGCTTTTATACTTAAGTTTGAAAGTAGGAGTAAATTTAATTAATTCTCAGCACTTAAAGGGGTCATATGATGTTGCTAAAAAGAACATTATTTTGAGTTTTTGGTGTAATGAAATGTGTTTATGTGGTTTAAAGTAAAAAAAACACATTCTTTTCCACATACTGTACATTATTGTTTCTCCTCTATGCCCCGCCAGTCTATGCAACTTTACAGATCTTCTTTATGCACCAAGAGCTTGTAACACTCCAAAGAGAAAGGAAAAATTGAAATCGCATCATATGACCCCTATAAGACTAAAATGGCACTTTGAGGAGCTTGATAAATACGGTCCCAGGTCTGGATGCATGCTAAAAACTCTTAATCTCTTAATTTATCTCTTAATTAATCTCTTAATTTAATCCTCTTTAGTGCAGTACCACTTAAAATATTAAAGCTAAAAAGATCTCATGAATTGATTTATAACATGGGTTAATAATCTGATGTCATTCTGTTGTTTCATTCAGGGCATTCAGGGATTACCAGGTGTGACAGGAGACCCTGTGAGTACTCATATACATACTGTACATGTATAGACAAACATACACAAACACTTATTAAATGTTTTGTCTGTTTTGTTTTACAGGGAGAACCAGGCATTTCAGGCCCTCATGGATTAAAGGGAGAGAAAGGTGAAAGGGTAAGAGTGATATTAAAATTCATCTTTAACTGCTCTACTCTACCCCTTGATTTAGCATTTCATTTATTCATTCACTTTTACAGCATTTACAACAAGAGCTTCAATTGTTTGGTTCAAGAAATTATATGTTTTTACTACTTGCTACAGGGGGAACCTGGATCTGCTTTTGGAGGAGGTTTACCGGGCCGTAAAGGAGAGCCAGGAATCCCAGGGATCCCTGTAAGAAACACAAGAAAATCACTCTCACCTGCACAATGACAAGAAAGAAGCATATACATGTACAAGTTCTTCATGTCATCAAGTAAACAACAGGGTTATTACATTGCCTATTTTATGTCTTTCTTTCCTTTTAGGGCACTCCTAGTCGTCCAGGTGTGGATGGGGCGAAGGGAGAGCCAGGTGCACGAGGTCTGTCCGGACAGGATGGTCGCCCTGGGTTGCCAGGCACTGCTGGACTTTCTATTAAGGTCAAAATCCATGACCTTTCCTTTTTTTATTGCATCTTTTTTATCAACATTTCAACCACTTATAACATAAACATAACCAAACCAACCAACAGACAATGTCCATCTTTTACCATGCTAGTGAAAAAAAAAGTAAAAGAAAAGGAGAAGAAAAAAAAACATATGTGCCTTATAACATACCAAAACTCAAAATATTACTTAAAGAGACATCAATAAAATCCAGGTATGTAGTCCAAACTTCAGTAGACATGTGAGTAACACAAGTTAAAAATTCTAAGGGAATCATTTCCCTAATAATCTTGTGCCATCCTCCATTGCCTTTTCTGCTAAAGGTGTCTCTAAATGTGCAGTATGCATGCCCCTGTCCCTGGCCCTGTTTGAGTGATGAGTAGTTCGCTGTGAACTCATGCCATTGTGGACTTTGGGCATATTGAGGGTCTTAATGGCCAAGTTGAAGAACACAACACTTATCTATATATGTATTCATGAGCTCACTCACCTTTCTTTATGCATTGTGTGAGGTTAGAGGTCAAAATAAAAATAATCGATCTACAGTAAAACATCTGCACAGCAGTTAAATGAACCAAATATCTATCAGTACACAGAGATAATCTCACCGCCATGTTTGTTTTCTTATTTTAACCCAGCTATGAAAATATGTGAAAGTGCCACTGGCATTTTTATCTAGATCGATATTGTTATGCAACATTATTCATTGTTTTCACTGTTTGAAGTTTCACGTATACCTTCAGCCAGTCATGTACCTGTCTGTTTTTGTGTTTCATTTAATTTTCCTGCAGGGTGAAAAAGGCAGCCATGGTGAGAGGGTGAGTTGATATAAATTCTTCTTCAAAAGAAACCAGGGAAGCCTTCTCCCAAAAAAAAAAGAGAGAGAGAAAATAATTGCTAGTATAACAATAACACAGAACAAATATTATAAAATAAGACATCAAATGGTGTATAAACTACTATATTTTAATAGAATCAGTTACTTTAGATGTAACCATATGAAGCAAATTTTTTGTCTATTTGTCAGCATATGTTAGTAAACATGCAGAAATATTGTATTGATTGCATGTTGATAGTCCCAAGTGTAAGGTACATGGTCTTTTTATATACCTTTAACCTAGAATCCATGTAATCAGATGAAACGTAAATTTACACTGATAAAAAAAGAAAATGCCTAATTTCAGAAGTCCACCACACACTACTCATATAAATGAAATGATTTTGTATGCATTTCTAGGGAATTTAAAAGCAATAATCCATTATTTCTTGATGTGGAGAAGCAAGTACTCTAACATTTCATTAAAACGTCCCATGTTGTTTAAGGATTCAGCAAGGGCAAAGTAATTTAATGCACCACGAGAACTCTCTAATGGCATACTAATACAATGTGTAAAGACAATCAGTCACATTTATTGAACGTAAATGTGTTCTTCTTTCTTATTCTGATTAACAGGGTCCTCCCGGAGTGGGTAGTGGGGTAGCTGCTAAAGGAGATGCCGGTGAACCTGTGAGTGTCTCCATTATTCATGCCAAAGTGACAGTGTAAATGGATGTTAACGTGTGTATCTGTGTTTCTGTGTGAGTGCTGCTGTAAATTGGTCATGTGTACTTCAATGTGTGTTTTTGAGTTTTTATCACATGCACCGAATGGTATTTGTGTGTATTTTCAGGGAAGTCCTGGATCGCCTGGTTCTCAGGGCCCACGAGGACTGACTGGACAAAAAGGAGCCAAAGGAGAATCTGTATGTTTTTCTGCCATTATTTTTTTTACATTGCTCGTAAGCTATTTTTTGTTTGTGTTTTGTAAAATGTGTGCATTGCTTGTCCATGAATGTATTTCCTTGACCTGGCCTGTTTGTGTGATTGTGTTGCAGGGTGAGAGTATTGAGGGTAAACCAGGCCCCCAAGGAAACACCGGAGACCCTGGTGATCGGGTATGAAATGCTTTCACTAATATATTTCATGGTTGCTCTAACATTCCTCCTCATTTTTCTTTAATTCGTGGATTTTTGTTTCAGGGTCCCCGAGGACCTCCTGGTGAAATTGGAAGTAAGGTAAAGAACAGAAGTCAGTGCATGACTTTATTGTGGCTTGTGTCATCAAGGTACAATGAACACACTTTCTGAATGCATAATCTATGAATCAGTTGATTAAGTTTTGTTGTTTATTGTTTTTTCAGGGTGATCGAGGACAGACTGGACCTCCTGGTTCAGATGGAGCCAAGGTGACTATTTGTCTATGCTAGGGGTTGAATGACTTCTGATTTTTTGAAGTCGACTTTTACGTGATGAAAGTCGAGTCGAAGTCGACTAGTCGTTGATGACGTCATTAATGAACAAATAAGTCTGGAGCTGTGACAAACACCTTGTGCACAGCTATGGCATATGACACAGCGCTGCCCACATGGCTGTTGCTCCTATAACAGCTTTTTTATCAGTTCTTTTGTCTTTGGATCGTTATATTTCTCACAGA
>NW_015649998.1:151546-187590 GCF_001515625.1 Sinocyclocheilus rhinocerous
TCACACGTCTTGTGGAGCGCTTTCAGAGTATGCATTTATTTGTCAGTTGAACTGTTTGGAAACGGAGCGTAAATGTGGAAGTCCTTCAAAGATTTCTTATCCTGTTGCGCCCTCTATAGGACCAGCGACTAGTCGACGTCAAGCTTAAAGCATCATGGCAGAGCACTGAAGTCGACTAGTCGATTAGTCGGTGCAACCCCTAGTCTATGCATGATCGGAAGCCTCTCTTTATAAATGTTTCTAGATTTGTACTATATCCCTTGTGCTCTTTAGTGTTCCCCAGGCTTATTTCGAAGCATTTTAAGGTGTTTAAGCAATTTTTAACAAAGATTTTACAAAAATTTAGCTATTTAAATGAGTTTGATTTCATTTTGATATCATCCTTTGTATAATTCTGATGTTTTTTAGGGAGACAGAGGCCTTTCAGGTCCAGCAGGAGACAAGGTGAGCCCTTAAGCTACAGTACATAAAGCATTGATATATATTCTTATTAGAGAGCTGTGGGTTATGCTGTGCTTGTTTGTGTCTGGTTTTGTTTGTATGCTAGGGAGATAAAGGTTCAGCAGGCCCCCCTGGACCTCAAGGACTGAGGGTGAGTGGCTGCACAAGCCATGATAAGTCACAAGACATGTGAATATGCATGAGTGTACATGCGTGCTGTAAATTATTTATATGTGCCTTCAGGGATTTCCAGGGAGTAGTGGCCTTTCTGGAGAAAAGGTAAGTTAAGATTTCAGCATTATTTTCAAATATCTACTTTATTTTGTACTGTAATTTTATTAATTAATGAATTTATTCATTTATTTATGTGTCTCTGTCTGCTTTAAGGGTGCTGAGGGTGGAAAAGGGCAACCAGGAAGCTGTGTAAGACCAGAATAGTAATGTTTTTAAATTCATATGAACATTTCATTTCATTTGTAATGGTCCTCTTGACATTTTTCCCTGTGGCTTTTTTAGGACTGTCAAGGTTCATTTGGGAAGAAAGGAGAGCGGGTATGACTTTTGAGAACAATGCGGAGACTCTGTCTATGTCAGATAACAGTATTTCTGTTTTATTCTTATGTTAAGTCCTTTTTTATATTAACATTCAAATGGTACAAACCCACTCAAATCAGATTTTTACTGCTGAAGTTCCATTCAAAAGGCCCCCCTGGACCTCAAGGACTGAGGGTGAGTGGCTGCACAAGCCATGATAAGTCACAAGACATGTGAATATGCATGAGTGTACATGCGTGCTGTAAATTATTTATATGTGCCTTCAGGGATTTCCAGGGAGTAGTGGCCTTTCTGGAGAAAAGGTAAGTTAAGATTTCAGCATTATTTTCAAATATCTACTTTATTTTGTACTGTAATTTTATTAATTAATGAATTTATTCATTTATTTATGTGTCTCTGTCTGCTTTAAGGGTGCTGAGGGTGGAAAAGGGCAACCAGGAAGCTGTGTAAGACCAGAATAGTAATGTTTTTAAATTCATATGAACATTTCATTTCATTTGTAATGGTCCTCTTGACATTTTTCCCTGTGGCTTTTTTAGGACTGTCAAGGTTCATTTGGGAAGAAAGGAGAGCGGGTATGACTTTTGAGAACAATGCGGAGACTCTGTCTATGTCAGATAACAGTATTTCTGTTTTATTCTTATGTTAAGTCCTTTTTTATATTAACATTCAAATGGTACAAACCCACTCAAATCAGATTTTTACTGCTGAAGTTCCATTCAAAAATTCAACTATTTTAACTCTTCCTTTTCTTCCTATAGGGTGAAAGGGGCCTCCCAGGTCCTGATGGCGGTAAAGGTATTGAAGGAGATGCAGGACAAAAAGGGGAAAGAGTGAGTTTTGTGAATGAATGAAGGTGTTCATCTGGGAAATGTCTGACTGGATGTGATAGTGAGGACATTTTAAAATAGAAATTACACTTACACTTTCACATTGAGTTTACAAGTTTATCACACATACTTGTGAAATAAAAGCTTTTATTATTATTATTATTATTATTATTATTATGCAGAATTTTTAAAATAATTTATAAGATTGATTTCAAGGTACATCTGAAATTGTGAAACCGTATGATTGGAACTTTCTAATCTATCCCACAGGGTGCCCCTGGAGCAGGACAGCCTGGCCAACCTGGACCTAAAGGGGACCAGGGTGATCAGGTAAGTTTGTCTTCATACACTATATAAACTAGATTTGCATTTCCAGATGAAAATGCCAGAGTTTATAAGGCAGTAGAAGTATTAAGGTAAAGCTTCAGTTTTAGGCTTTGGTTTTACATAATTGAAATACAGAATCAGCTACTGTTGTATAAATCATAATATTTAACATACTGCTTATTTATTTAAACAGGGTCTCACTGGATTGTCTGGAAAACCTGGTTTGAAGGTAAAGTAAAAACTTTCTCTCTCACTCCAGTGACTCCAGAGCATATGTTCATGCAAATGACTCAGCATTAGCCTGAATAAGTTGTCATACATTGCACCCTGTCTTTTCTCTGTGTGACTCTAGGGCAGTCAAGGTGACCCGGGGGAGAGAGGGGAGGCAGGAAGTCCTGGTCCACAGGGGCCCATGGGTCCCAGAGGGAAGGATGTGAGAGTCTGCACCCATTTGTACATGAACTAAAACTACTAAAAGCTGCTTCTAACAACTTCATCTGCAACTAATGCTCATCAACTAACATTTTTGTTAGGCATAAGTGTGTCACCCTTAACATATCAGGTGTTTTGAAAGTTAGCTCTTTCTACTTTAGCCTTATAAATAATCTGCTTTGGTAATGAGATTTATTCAGTGCTTTTTAAAAAAACATTTAACTCTTTCTTGTTTTTCTTCTAACATCTTTCTTTCTTACTGAAGTAACAAGTAGTCAAGGTAATCCTTGTCTTCAGATTCTGCTCCACACTTGCTTAAAGCTACTGTATTTGTACATCATTCATGACATTGTAATTATTTTAGTGAATAATTAACATAGCTAAGATACAGTAACTATTGTCAGGAAGTCTGATCTGTTATTTTGTTTCTGTAGGGACTAAACGGAGACAAAGGAGAGGATGGCATTCCAGTGAGTTTTTTTTCATCATTCCTGTATTTGTGATAATGTTTGTGTTTTGTATGTAATTTTGCTCTGTTTCTCTTGTCTCTAAGGGCGAATCAGGGTTGGCGGGTAAACCAGGGGAGAGAGGTCTAAGAGTGAGTACACAGATTTGTTATCTGATGCTGCGAATCATTGTGCTATTCCAGCTACATCCTAACAGTGGTGTTTTAATATTCCAGGGACTGCCAGGTCAACTAGGTCAACCTGGGCTAAAAGGAGACACGGGTGATCCAGGGGAAGATGGAAGAAATGTAAGACATATAGCTACCTAAATGTATTTCAGCAGAATTTTGAATGAAAGAAATTATGAAAGAACTAAATGAAATTATGTTAATACAAGGTACAACATTAAAGCACAAGGAATATGACTATCAATAGAATAGATATTACAATAGATTAATAGTGAAACAGGAATATTTAGATCCTCATTTTGTCAGCAAATATAATTTATTTTTACATCCTTTATTTGTAGTTGCTATGAAATTATATATGGTTCATTGTATATAACGACCTGCAATCTTAAGAGCTCAACATATTGAAATCCAGGCCCATAACCCCAAAACTAATGTTTTTTTTGGATAATGAATTTATTGGATAACACAACCATGTAGTTAAAAAAACCCACCTTGCCTTTAAATAAAACAACACCGGATCAACGCTGCAAGGTATTTAGGACTATTGGTTTAGATTATTGTGTTATTTTTGTCTAGTCATGTGATCAGTGATTTGCTCTGTGCAGGGTACCCCAGGTCCCACCGGACCAAGAGGCCCAAAGGGAGAACAGGTGAAATATCAGAAACTTCTCACTCAACACATTCACTCATGTTTGGACCTCCACACAAGCACTGAAATTGTCATCTAACTATCTTTATTTTGGGTCATTACAGGGAATACAAGGTCCCCCTGGGCCACCTGGTGATGTGGTATGTTTTTAAGTCATTATTGTCTCACTGTACTTTTTTTTCTACACCTCCTGTTTATTTAAATAACCTGTTGTTTTTTAACTCTTTTGAATTTGTTCATTCTCTTAGACATCTGGAGAGAAACAACTGAAAGGTGACAGAGGAGAAAAGGTACAGTAAAATGTTCATTGTGTTTAAATTCCGTCTATCATGCATATTCTGGTTTTGTTATTGTGATACCCTTGTTTTAACACCAGGGAGAGGCAGGTGACCCAGGGGAGCACGGGGCTAAGGGTCCAAAGGGTGAACCAGGAGCTTCAGGCCCGCCAGGACCAAGCGTAAGTCCATATGGTGATCAGACAGTATGTGTAACTGGGAGTAATGTGATTTGTATCTCAACCTATTTGTTTTTTAGGGTCCTGAGGGGCCGCGTGGGCTATCAGGAGCCAGAGTAAGAACCTCCTACTGCTTTTGTGCCTTTTAGCTATTTAGACATTTCTTTGATCTGTATGTGTATCGGTTTGTGTCTTTCTCTATGGCCGCAAACACACTGACTATAAATGTAGTGATATACTTAATCCCATTCAAACACACAGTTATTTAGGACAGTGGCAACCATATTATAAAACTGAATTCATTTCATTCTAAACATTCAGATGACTGATTTCTCATGAATTCTCCACTGTAGTACGACACCAGGGGTCATTATTTTTAATAGCAGATTGTACATCTCATTCTGCTCTCTGTTTTTTTTTCTAGGGTGACCAAGGCGATAGGGGCAGTCCAGGAGACAAGGTAAGAGAGCCAGTTTTCTTGGTTTACTGTGGGGCGTCACACTCAATTTTTTTGAGCCCATTAACATGACCACAAGACATGAAATACAAAACATATTTAGCACAACAAACATTTTTAAAAACATTGTTAAAAATCAGCTTTGTTTGAGTGACAGATTCTGACAGGAAGTTGTATTAGCCTAAAGATTAAGGAACTGCACTACTTAATGCAAAGGTTGAAGAATCAGTTTTATATTTGGGTGGTATTCTTTCGGCACCTCACGATTCGATTAAATTTTGATTCAGGGAATCATGATGCAATTACTAAACAATATTTGATGCATACATTTTTCAACAGTGCCTTTTAGCCCCAGATCATTTTAAATAAATCATGCATTAGACCTAGAGCCTTTCCGACATATGTGGAAGCTTTGGGTTGCTTAAGGGTTCTCTGTTAGAATTGACAGATGTGAACAGGCTGTTGTTTCTCCAGCTCCAGATGGATACATGAAATGTTTTTTTAATGTCATGTTTCTGAAAGTTTAATTTGAGTGTGGCATATTTGTTTTTACAACACTTGTTTTACAGAAAGAAAAAAAAAACAGAAAAAAAACTAAATTAAAATTCTTATTATGATTATTGTTCGTTTTTATTATTTGTTCATTGACAGTTTTCTGGTAATGATTTTTTTCCTAGCTAATAACTATGATCAGTATCTAGCTTAATCACCGTTGAGCAAAACATTTACCCAAAAGCTTCTAAATAATGAAACTGGGCTTACAATCTTTGTATTTGTATATGTATATAATATACTAAATCTAATATGCTGATATGGTGTTTAAAGGGGTCATATGATGCGATTTCAATTTTTCCTTTCTCTTTGGAGTGTTACAAGCTCTTGGTGCATAAAGAAGATCTGTAAAGTTGCATAGACTAAAGTCTCAAATCCAAAGAGATATTCTATATAAAAGTTAAGAGTCAGATGAATAGAAGATTCAGAAGAACAGCATTTATTTGAAACAGATTTTTTGTGACAATGTCAAAATCTTTACTGTCACTTTTGATCAATATATACTAATAAAGTATTCATAAAGTAAAGTTAATTAATAAAGTATTAATTTACTTAAAAAATAGTTAAATAGTAGTGTATATTGTAAGTCTTTTTTAATGAGAAGCAAGTGCGAAGTACTGTCAATTACTTTTTGAATGAGGCATCTATAAAATAAGCAGCTTCCTTAAACATCTCTTCAAAAGCAGGTGTAAGCACCCCTGCAAAAATCATTCTATTTTAGAGTGCAGCAATGACAATATTTTGAAAGTGAGTGTCATACAGCGGTAGACAGCTGAAAAATGGCTAAAATGGTACACTGGCTGCAGTAATCAGTGTAAAGTATAAATATAACGCTTAGTCATGGATCTCTCTATACTGCAGAAGCTGTGACACACTTCATTATGTCAGGTTTGTTTTACCTCTTGGGGTTTTAAATAGCAGGTCTCACCAGAGCTGCAATTCTTTGTTATTGGCTGTCTGCAAGACTGTGTAGCGAATCAGCTCATGGGGAAATATGAATAATTAATCATAACTAGTTATAATTAATTATAAATATTTAGATCCGCTGTAGATATTTACTTGACCTCTCAGGGTCAACTGTCTGTCAATTCTAAGAACGTTAATTTCCTGGTTAAGGGAAATAACTTTCTTACTGTACAACTCTACACAGAGCCTGTAGCATAAATCTGCAGTTATGAGCAAACAATGACCAACGTCAAGTGTGATACAAGTAAGACTTTATTAACTACATAAACACTTAAACTAGTCCAACATACTACATAAACACTTAAACTAGTCCAACATGCCATTAGGTCGTAAATGGATCTGGTCTAGCAGAGGTGTCGTGGTTGCCATGGGTACCAGGGGGGGGGCCTGGTGTCGTTGCAGACATCCTGGCATCCAGTTTATTGGGTGAGGGGACTGTGACGATTTGTTAATCTAATGAATAACTGATTTGTTAAATCAAATGAAAAATTGTGTGTTTGATTGGTCCAGACGCTACAACTGTTTGATCTTTGTTTAACATTTGTGCTACAGAATTGAAACAAGGCTTTGTTTCGTAGTGGGAGGAAATGAGAAAACAAGATCTCAGTGATGTCTCGAGGAATATTGTAAACCATGTTGTGGCTTTCTGCTTCCTGTCAGAGAGACGTATAGCCAATTAGTTTATATCTGACCTTTGTATACTTATACCAGTCCTCATCTAATTTATCCTTTTGATCTCTGTTCCTTTCATAATCATTGTGTAGGTTTCTTCATTGATTTTATTACATTAATTAAGCTGATGACTGCTGCTTTTTGCATGCATATGTGTGATGCTGTCAGAAAGGTGTTATTAGTGACAAAGATTGGATCTGTCAGTCAACCCATTCTCATTATTATTCATTTAAATTGGTGACGACCCAATGCTGAGAAAATGGAAACTGATTTTTGACAGTGATGTTGACTGTTTTTTGTGTATGTGTGTGTCACAGACTAGTTAATATTGATTGTTTCTGTATATGTGCGCATGCGTGTGCAGGGAGAAAGAGGAGCGGCTGGTTTGGATGGACGACCCAGTCAGGATGGGAAACCTGGGCCGCCTGGAACTCCTGGATTACGGGTCAGATTACTTCAGTCCTTGCATCAGCTTCATATTCAAAGAATCTAATCAATCTAAATCTTGCTGTAAATGTTTTTGGTTTTGTAGGGTGA
Organism: Sinocyclocheilus rhinocerous; assembly: GCF_001515625.1. Taxonomy (NCBI): domain Eukaryota; kingdom Metazoa; phylum Chordata; class Actinopteri; order Cypriniformes; family Cyprinidae; genus Sinocyclocheilus; species Sinocyclocheilus rhinocerous. Next base: position 159,056 of record NW_015649998.1, read on the forward strand.
CCCAGGAAAACAAGGGGATCCTGGAAGAGATGTGAGTACTCCAGTCTCTCCATATGTCAAATAATTTGTTTGTTGCATCATGATGTTGCCACTGTTTGCTGCAACAAATCAATCCAGTTTTTAATCTGTTTAACATTTAATTGTTCCCTAGGGCTTGGCTGGACTAAGAGGGCCTCAGGGACCTCCAGGACCACCTGGGCCCCCAGGAGCTAATGGCACACCTGTGAGTAATAACACAGCTTAATCTATGGAAACCATTTATCCATACAAATTCACATACTGGAGCATAAACACGTTATCACATCAATATAATGTTATGCTTTATTCCAGGGTAAAGCAGGGGAGGATGGGAAACCAGGACTGCCTGGAAAACCTGTAAGTACTGATGTAATCTTAATGAAAACCCAACATCCTTTCAGAAACCTTTGTTGATATACTGTATATCAGTAGCATGTGTTAATTTCCAAGCCAGCACTTAAATCCTGAGGCTTTTCTTTTGTTATCAAGGCTCAATCTAGAATGCAGCATGCAAACTCTCGTTGCAGTTTAGTAACCACACCACAGCCCTTGTCCCCCATAAATGAGACGATTAAACCATCCTGCTGATAATAAATCACCCTCTTAGCAGCCTAATGAGCTTTCAGTGGGAGGTAACTCTGCCTAATAAATGCTTTATAGTTAAAATATGTGAGGAGTTTCAGTCAGCCGTGTACTAATGTTCGGTTAACCTGACTCAGATAGATAATGCCGCTGGAGCTGAGCTTACGCAAAACGCGCTTGTCCTGCAGTTTCTTCTGATTTACTGATCACAGCCCTGAACCAGCTGTGGTAATTGCAGGAGCTATATTGGGCTGGATGGCACCCGTCGTATATCTGTAATACGAGGCTGCGTGTCGCACGAAGCGTTTAGAAGAGAAATTACTGCTTGAATGAGTCGCACAAAATTACAAGAGTTCTCATACCAAAACAGGAAGAGCTGATTACAGGAAGTCTTGATTACAGAAATTATGAAAACGCGCCTCGCACTCATCCAGATGTCTGTGTTTAATACCTAATTTTCTATCAAACTTTTTCAGGGCGAGGATGGTGTGCCAGGAGAGGATGGTCGAAAGGTAATATAACACCTATTGCTGAAAGCTTGTGTATTATTGCATTGTAATTTTTGATAATTAGCCTCTGATCAAATCTGGTTATGTCTTATTTGCAGGGAGATAAAGGAGAGTCGGGGGCCGCTGGAAGAGATGTGAGTCTCTTGTCTTTATCTTCCTGATCATCCTGTTCTCACTCTCTTCCTGCCTTTCACAACACAAGACAAGTCCATCACAGCTGGGGAGAAAAAGGAGATGTCGGACCTAGAGGCCCTCCAGGAGCAGATGTGAGTTAAAATCGTGCATATGTCCAACAGAGTGGTCTCTGGTAGTTTAATAGTTGGATGAGTAGTGTGTTATGGTACATGAAGATCATGCAAAAACTCATTGGGCACTGACCATGGTGCTGAAATGTATTTCTGGTTAGAATACATCAGTCAACTCTATATTTCTTTCTTGTCTCATCCTCTCCCCTTCTTTCTTTTTTAAACCTTGTTCTTTCTTCCTTGCATACTGGCATTCAGGGTGTAAGGGGTTATCCGGGTGAACGAGGTGTGAAAGGAGAGCAGGGTGAGAAAGGGCCTGCTGGCCCACAGGGTCCTCCAGGCAGGGCAATTGGAGAAAGAGGCCCAGAAGGTCCACCAGGACAGGCAGGTGAACCCGGAAAACCAGGAATACCAGGAGTACCAGGACGTGCGGGTGAACTTGGAGAAGCTGGCAGACCTGGGGACAAGGTAAAGAGAATAAGAGCATTGGTATTTTGTTACTATAGCTGTTTTATGTCTTTTAGGAGATAAAGAGCTGATTAAAGAAAGCACTTGATATAAAGTTATTGTAGAAATTAGATTAAACTTTGTCTTTGTTGCAGGGGGAAAAAGGGGAGAAAGGGGACAGAGGGCCAGCTGTAAGTACCATTACTATAATTCATGCATGCTCACGCAAGATCCAAAATTAACTTGCCTATATTGCTAATGGCAGTTGAATTAAAAAAATGCTCCAGCAAAATTAAATAAATAAATAAATACATTTATTTTGCTGGTGCATTTTCTTTCATAATGTATGTATAAAGTGTAATTTCCGACGACAGAATTTTGCTCGCATATGGTGCTTGGTGTGTGTTCAAACTCTACTTTCTTGTTTTCATATGGAATAAATCTTCTCTTTTTTAGGGTCCGGCTGGATTGCCTGGCCTAGGGGGGCCTCCAGGACCAAAGGTAAAACAAAATAAAGCTCACATTTGTAGTGCACTAAGGGAAGTTGAGAATTGAATTTTGTCAATTTTGTGTGTACTAACATATTGAGCATGTGTGTGTGTGTGTGTGTGTGTGTGTGTGTGTGTGTGTTTTTAAGGGGGATTCTGTCTCTGCTCAGAGTGGTTTGCCTGGTCCAAGGGGTCTTCCAGGCCCCCAAGGTATCAGAGGAGATGCTGGTCCAGTAGGACCTCCTGGGCCTACAGGAGAGAGGGTGAGGGTTCTGAAACATTTATCAGAGAAAATTCTTACATTTCTTAAATTTGGGGACGGAAACACAAGAATTGCAATATAGCATAATGTGACAATTTAACTTTAAAAGGCTGTGATTTCATTGAAGAAATCTGAGCACTACACCTTTCAAAGTCAGGTGTTGCTGCTTTGTGTACTGAGATTACCGTGGAAACCGCTATATTTCTGTAGTTCTGAAAGTGCCTCCTGCTGGCAGAGAATAAATGTGCGTTTTCAAAAAGCCAGTCTGCTGTTTTTGTTCAGACCAAAGCAAAAATCTACCCGTATTTTTATGCAGCAAACACGAAGAGTTGTAAATGTGAACTGGTGGAGATAAGATATATTTCTTATTAAATTAAAGGGGTCATATGATGCTGCTAAAAAGAACAGTATTTGGTTGATTCATAGTAATTGTTCGAATTAATATAATAATTGATACTTTTGACTTTTGAATCACTTTTCTTATGAATAGTTTAAAGGCTAAAATGTTTTTATAAAACTTTTTGTGAAAACCGTTATCTGAACTGTAAATTGTGCTTTTTACAGTCATTTTACAGTTTAACATATTACCATAGACATTGCCCTACCCTGCTCATATGGTAATAATTTTATCTGTGTAGGTCTTAAAAAGGTCTTAAAAAGTCTTAAATTTGATTTAAATAATCCTGCAGATACACTGTTTATATGTGTGGCAGCATGCTACCTTATAGGTTTGTGACCTTAGTTGACGATCTGATCTGTGATGTGTCCCTCTCACAGGGCTACACGGGTTCTCGTGGGGAGAAGGGAGACAAAGGAGCCAGTGGAGAAAGTGGAAAAGATGGCTCCCCAGTGAGTATACCCTTTTACTGGCCTCAACTGGCAATAGAACTTAGTCTCTATTCATTTAATTTTACAATAAAACTGGTACTTTTATCTTAGGGAAGTCCAGGAGAGCCAGGAAAACCAGGGCCGGATGGGAAGCCGGTGAGAAACAAATTTCAGTTGCTATGTTGCCAGTTTATTATTAAAATAAATTTTAATTGCTCTTTGTCTAATTAATGTTGATGTTATTGTTTGATGTGTGCTAAGGCAAGCATCATTATTAGTTTTGCTCATACTTATTAGATAGATACACTAAATATTAAACTTTGGTGTGTAACTTATCCTGCACCATTTGTAGATAGTGTGGCTTGTTGTGGAGAATTGTGCTGTTACTTTTTTAAGTGATGTGACAGTTTTTGTCTGGTGGACGATAAAACAGGCAAAAAAAATTCACACAAACTGAAACTGTATATGATACTGAGGGACCTGTTACTTATCTATGAACCAGAATGTCCTTAACACAGGCAGGCATCTCCTTCCGATGATGCCTAATGCATTCCTATGATATAACAGTCATGCACATTGGTCTACTGTAATTACAACAAACCAAAGTAAGATGACCAGAGAATGGTGAGTCCCACAAATATTGCTCTCAGTTAAGAGCCTGGTAATGTTTTGTGAACAATGCAGAACTTTAAAACCAGATTAAAGTTTAAGTTTAGATTGCCTTTCATCACTTACAGTGATAGATAAGTCAAGTCATATGGTATTGTAGTAGCAATACAGTATGAAAACATGTTGTCACTCATGAAATGGAGATGAAAAGAGAGTTTAGCATTAGTGGGGAGGAGGAGAGTTTTGACTCCCACTCACATATTTATTTATTGTCCTCTGGAGCAGGGTTTGAAGGGACCGGCCGGTCCGCCAGGCCTACCTGTGAGTAACATCATCCTAAAACGGCAGCCTCTCTTGGGCTTGCCATTGTAGGAAAGCCTGGGGATTTGATGCGGGTACTAGGCCTTGCTGTGAGCACTAGCTGACTTCCTTTGCTTGAGGCTCCATAGATAAACAACACAGAAGTAACAATGCAGCACAGCTTCTATCCGCTAACCACTCTGTCTCCCCTTTTGCTCCTCCACTCCTTTTTGTAATCCCACTTCCTTCAACTTCTAATTCCACTCCACTTGAAATTTGGACCATCACACCTCTGCTCTCTCTACACTTCCTGTCCCTCCATCCCTTCCTTCTTCTCTCTAGGGCTTGCCTGGGTTCCCAGGAGTGCTGGGCAGACCGGTAGGTTTTCTGTGGCTGAGATAGTAGACTGCTTTGCTAATATTGGGAAGGGGGCCGTCCTTGTCTCTGTATGTTTGTGTGTGTGTACTGTATTTGTGCATTCATGTATGTCTGTTAGATATTTGAGTGAGTTTGGAAGTATATATTTTGTTTTATGTCTCTGTGAGCAATGTGAATGTAAGATTTATACACTACCATTCAAAAGTTTGGGGTCAGTAAGGGTTTTTTTTTTTTTTGAAAGAAATAATACTTTTATTTAGCAAGGATGTATTAAGTTGTACAAAAGTGACAATAAATACATTGCAAAATATTTCTATTCAAATAAGTTCTGTTCTTTTGAACTTTATATTCATCAGAGCACAACTGTTTTACCATTGATAATAAAAATAAATGTTTCTTGAGCACCAAATCAGCACATTAGAATGATTTCTGAAGGATCATGTGACACTTAAGACTGGATAATTCAGGTTTGCCATCACAGGAATAAATTACATTTTCAAATACAGTAAAATAGAAAACGATTTAAATTATTTCAAATTGTAATAATATTCACAATATTTTTGATCAAATAAATGCAGCCTTGGTTTGTGTAAGATATTTCTTTCAAAAATATTTGATAAATCTTACCGACCCCAAACTTTTGAACAGTAGTATATGTGTCCAGTGTTTGTACAGTCTTTGTCAAAAGTACAGTATACAGTATGTCTGTCCGTTCAGAGCTTGTTTGTGCTGTTTATATGTGCATGTGTGTATCTGTGTGCTTTATATTTGTATCAGCCTGCTATTCATACCAAATGTGTATTTTGAACAGGGGAATCCAGGAGAACCAGGAATAAGAGGACCAACTGTATGTATATTCAGTTTAATGTACATACTCAAATTAAAAATCATTTTTCTAACCTTTGGTTTGATATTTCAGGGACCGATGGGTGGAAATGGACCCCCAGGGGCTCCTGGTGTGAAGGTTAATGCTGCATTATTTGACATGGACCCTATAATTTTATTCATTAGCAGTCATTTTAAATCAACCATAACAGCATGAAAGTTATTTTGCCCCTATTTGTGTCCTGATTTCCTTTGGTATTGCAGATGCAAATAACATATAAAATGTGTGTGTATATGTTCACATGTTTGTGTGTCATGTTTAGGGTGACCAAGGAGAACCAGGCATTGGAGTTCAAGTAAGTTTTCTAGCTGAGTAGCGATGAACACTTTGCTTCAGGCGATTTGATACACAGCAATGTGTTTTTGGAGTTACATAACTAACCCACCAGAGTTTACTCACTCTTCAATCTTTCCTCTTCATTCTTTAAGGGCCCTCCTGGACCTCAGGGCAACAGAGGGTTACCTGGACCTCCAGGCACTCCAGGAGCAATAGTAAGATAAAAATGCAATATTGGAGTCATTCTAACAGCTCATAGGAGTCTGACCTCTGTCTCTCCACAGAGGTCATTAGACAATCTTTGCAGCTTCAGCTTAGAGCCTCTTCACATGCTCTGTTTCTCTGTGCCTTATTTATCCTTGACTCTTGTAGTCTTCAATTTGCCCTTACATTTCAGAAAGCAAAATGTTTTTCCTCCTTGCGTATTTCAGCACTTTAATATCAGTGTACTGTTGATGTTCAATAGATCCTGTGTGTTTTATATATACATATTGTTCTTATAGATAAGGGTGATTTATATTTGTCTGAGTAGGGATGAATGCAGCACTTTCTAATGTTTGCAGGGACCAGAAGGATCTCCAGGGCTTCCAGGACAAGTGGTGAGTAAATATACATACCAGACCAACATATATTACAGAGCATTTAAAATTATGAAAAATCCTCTATTACAGTTTTTCCTCTTCAACTAATTGGAGGCATGCGTGGTTGAATGTTCGATCAACAAAAGACAAAAAGTGTCAGCTGTGTGAGAGCACTTGGCTTTGGATTTGAAAAGCAATATAACTGTTTCACAGTGCAGTCAGAACTGCTTCTATGAGGTGCGAGAAAGATTGAAACTGAACCGCAATTCACTTTCTCGGATGGACACACTTGATCTCGGTCGGGTGTTTGGTGCTGTTTCAGGCACAATCCAATTATGATATTGTGATGCGCATGTATTCAGACCTAGTTTATATGAAGTGCCTCTCTATTCTCCTGTTCTTTTGCTAATACATATACATAAACATTTAATAAGCTATATAGAGTATATGTATATACATACACACACACACACAAATGTACATACTTATAAATAAATAAATATATATGTATATATAAATATATATAACAATATAGGTACCCACACACACACACACACACACACATATCTGCTGTTTATACATTCTCTCTGAGATTTAGAGCATGCATAAGCCTACTTAAGTGTATTTTTACTTGATTAATTGTCATAATTAATTGTGGATGAGTTGTTTACCGATCTAGTTCAAAATTATAGCCTAATTGAAGATTAGCTAGCAAATATCATTGCACATAGCAATCATAGCAACAGTTAGTATTCTAGTGGCAAAAATATTTTTTGTGTATGTGATGCATTCAGTTGCTCTCAACTTCAAAACACTCTTTGAAACTGTATTTTTTCAGTGTTCACATAAACAATGTTATCAACAGATTTTCTGTTCTTAAAGGTTTGTATCAGAATATAGATTTTTTTTTTACTCTTTTTTTTATTGATAAACAGAACATAACACTTAGATATAATGTATTGATTAATAAATAAACTAACGCTGGCAGCTGTTTCTTGCAACAAATGTTGACATTAGTATCTGATTCTAACAATAAGAGAAAAAGTAGAAGGAAAAATTTAATAAAAAAACATTTCAAGGAATACACAATATTCAGTTACTTTATCTGCAGGATTCATATATTACCATGCTCAGAAATGGATTTTGTTTGTATTTGTGATAAGTGATAATGTAAACTGTTTTTTGCTGACAATGTGACTATGAGGCATGGCACTTGTTTGAGTAACAAGGTTATCTTTGATTAACATGATGGCATAAACAGGGAGAGGGGGGCAAGCCTGGGGTCCCAGGGAGAGACGGTGTTCCAGGGAAAGATGGCCTGCCAGGGTTATCTGGGAAACAGGTGAGTGATCATATGCCCTTGACATTTACAACGATGTGTGTTCATTTCATTATCTTCTGCATCTTTTTTCATGCTCTCTTTGCTTCTTTCTTTTCTTCCCTACTTAACCGCTCTCTCTGTCTTATTATTACTCTCTGTCACTTTCTTTAAGGGTATCGCCGGACCCATTGGCCCCCCAGGATTAAAAGGAGAGCAGGGAGACAGCGGTCCACCAGGAAAGGTACGTCCATATGTCCATCTGCATGTGTGGATTTGTACGTAATGTGTAGTTTGACTGACACTATGCTTTTAATTCCCAACGCGCTCAATTTATCTCTCTCCCTTTATTTCCACTGTGTTCTGCAGTCTGTCACCGGACCCCCTGGAACGAAGGGTGAGATGGTGAGTTGTTGCCATGGTTACATCATAGCGAACACTGTGTGAAGATCAATCTGTCTCACCTGCATGACAGATAATCTCATTTGAAGAAATCGTAATGTTAGAGCAGCATGTACGTGAGCTCTTCAATAGATCTTCTTTCAGTGTTGTCATACTCAAATGCCAACTGAGGAGCGGCACAAAGTATTAAAGTAAATCGCGTGAAGTGAAGACTTTAATTTGTTCAATCGAAGTAGAGAGGCTCTATTTTATTTGACTTTAATATTTTATGACTGTTAAGGATAAAATACCTTAGGTATGTATTTTTCATACTGAGTTTAGACATTTTTTGACAGTCTCTGTGTATTTTCCATCTGGTTTGCGTTAACTTCTTGGTTATTGTGTTTGCTACCTGAATTGTTTGCCAACACAAAGAGGTTTAATGTATTTCATAACACAAACCATGTAAAGCCAGTAATTATGATAATTTCCACAAGATACATGCAATGATAACAGATTTTTATCTGAAGTTTATCCACCAACAACAGTAGGCTCACCTCAAATGCTTTATTTAGACAGCATTACAAATCAAATAACACACATTCATGTTCAGAAGAATTAATAATATCTCTTTAACAAAAATTCAAGCTACCTATTTCTGCTTTGAATGCCTTGCTTTATAGATTTCTAAGTGCATTACTATAAATGTGGTTTTTGTTTATTGTCTGTGATCATTGACAGCATGCCACTAAGCTTTAACAATCATTTAATGTGCCTTTGTGTGTCTGATTAATAGATTTAGCTCTATGTAGCTGTACTTTAAACCAAATGATACAGTGAGTAAACTTTATGTGCAAACTTTATGACCCTCTTTTTCAGCATTCTGCCAGCTCTCTGACACAAATCCTGTGTAATTGTGCCTTATTGTGTGTGAGTTTATTTAGATATTGGCACTGATGTGCTCCATATATATATTTACCACATTTATCAACAAAACTATGACAGGACAGGGACAGGGAAGTAAACTATTGTGGCCCATTGCACATTAAATGCCACAGGCAAAATCCATCACCTGCTTTCACTGTACAGCTGAATACTTCCAGGAGTAACTAATCTGTCAAGAGATGTCATCCACAGTTTCGCCAATGATGGAATCTTTATAATATCTGAAAAATACGTACAGCATGTTCTCAGAAATGTTCAGTATTTCCTGAAAATACATGAACGGAATAAACAGAACTGAAGCACACAGGCAGTCAATGCATCCATCCATTTGGTACAGTACCAGTTCTCCTGAGGGAAATGGATGGCTTATCTGCACTTACATAGATTGTAGATAATGGGCCATAGATTTGTTATTTCTGACATGAATATACCACATTATTAACTCATATATAACCATGATTGTTTAAGGGTCCTACTGGTCTGACATTGCCAGGTACCGCTGGAGAAAGAGGCCTTCCTGGATCACCGGTGAGTTTCACTCATTTTCAGAATCAAAAGAGCTTTATTACCAAGTATGTTTACACACACAAGGAATTTGACTTGACGACAGGAGCTTCCAGTGTAGAAGAAAGTACAAACATAGTGCAGACATACATAGGAATAACACAGTAGGGATGTAATATAACACTAGTATAATAAAATAAAATACACATTTTTATAATGTACTATATACAGAAATAGAAGTATAGGAAAAAATGTAATTGTTTAGATAAATGTGCAGATATGTTATTTACAAAGTGTGCAGTTTAATATAAATATAGCTATGTTAGTTGTGATGGACGATGTATAATTATGAAAGATTAATTGTTCAGGCTGAATATAGCCTGCGGGAAAAAACTGTTCTTGTGCCTGGCTGTTCTGGTGGTCAGTGCGCTGTAGTGCCGACCAGAAGGCAACTGTTGGAAGAGAGAGTGGGCTGGGTGTGAGGGGTCCAAGGTGATTTTTGTAGCCCTTTTTTCTCACTCTGGAGATGTAAAGATCTTGGAGGCTGGGCAGAGGGACACCAATAATCCTCTCAGCAGTCCTGACTGTCCGTTGTAGTCTCTTGATGTCTGATTTGGTAGCTGAACCAAACCAGACAGTTATGGATGAACACAGGACAGACTCAATGATAGCAGAGTAGAACTGTTTCAGCAGCTCCTGTGGCAGGTTGAATTTCCTCAGCTGGCGAAGGAAGTACAACCTCTGCTGGGCCTTTTTTGCAATGGAGTCTATGTGAGTGTCCCACTTCAGGTCCTGAGAGATAGTGGTGCCCAGGAACCTGAATGACTCAACTGCAGTCACAGTGCTGTCCATGATGGTGAGTGGGGGGAGTGCAGGGGGTTTTCTCCTGAAGTCCACGATCATCTCCACAGTTTTGAGCGTGTTAAGCTCCAGGTTGTTAAGACTGCACCAGACAGCCAGCTCTTTAACCTCCTGTCTGTAAGCAGACTCGTCTCCATCCTTGATGAGGCCGATGACTGTAGTGTCGTCTGCGAACTTCAGGAGCTTGACAGAGGGGTCTTTAGAGGTGCAGTCATTCGTGTAGAGAGAGAAGAGCAGTGGGGAGAGTACACATCCCTGGGGAGCGCCAGTGCTGATGGTGATAGTCCTGGATGTGAGTTTGCCCAGCCTCACTAGCTGCTGCATGTCTGTCAGGAAGCTGGTGATCCACTGACAGATGGAGGTGGGCACGGAGAGCTGGGTCAGTTTGTCTGAGAGAAGGTCAGGCCATGATGGTATTGAAGGCCGAACTGAAGTCTACAAATAGGATCCTTGCGTAATTCCCAGGTCTGTCGAGGTGTTGCAGGATGTAATTAAGCATCGATTTTGCTTATTTATTTGAGCTTCTGTCCAGTACATTCCAATACATTTCTGAGGTTTATATTTGTTGATCTGCATGTATTTATTTATGCCCCATTATTTGTTCCCACAGTTTGCCGTCATATTCCGGCATCAGCTTTCCTTCATCATTAATGTCATTAGTAGAAGTAATGCTGAATTCACATTTCATACACATATAGATTTTTTTGTGTGGCTGTTTTGTGTTTTAGGGTCCAAAAGGAGACAAAGGGCCAGCGGGAATCAAAGGAGAAAGAGTGAGTAGTGTTATTATGAGAAGAGTGCCCACAAACAAGGCAATGCTCAATGTGTAGAAATAGATTTGAAAGTGTTATTTACTCACAGGGTGCTGCGGGTGATCCTGGAGATCCTGGTGAGAATGTGAGTACCTGCAGTAACTTCAGAGGCAGAACTGCCAGCACTCCATTATAATATATGCATCATTAAAAGACTTTCACATTCATTGTTCAGGGATTGAGAGGACCACCAGGGCCCAAAGGAGTCAAAGGAGAGGCAGGTGTGGGAATGCCTGGGCCTCAAGGACAACCTGGACCCATTGGCTTAAAGGTATTTGATTCATTTTATTGTTACAGAACTGTTGCTAACAGACCTCTAGCCCTAAGTGTAAACTTTGGCATGTAACTCATCTCATATTGTTTCTGTGGCAAGCATGAAGATCTAGTTTGTATAATAAATTAAAGTTTTTAATCTTTTGTAGGGGGACTCTGGTTTACCAGGTCCTCCGGGCCCTCCTGGACCACGTGGAGTGGATGGCACGCCAGGACTGGCAGGGCAGAGAGGTGAAGCAGGTCAGCCAGGACCCCCTGGACCCCCAGGAGACAGGGTTCGTAGAGTCACTGCACATACAAAAACAAATGTACACTAAAAACAACACGTTTAGAATTACTACATAAAGAAAAGGTTTAAATGCCATCATAGACAAAAACATTTGCTGAATTTGGCTGCATCCAATGATTGTAATTCCTCTTGGTGCTTGTAAGGGTCTACAAGGATTCATTGGCAAAGCGGGAAACCCAGGAACACCAGGAGCTGCTGGGCCCCCAGGACCCTCTGTAAGCCACAGACATGTTAAAATCAAATAATTGTGTATAAGTATTTGCATTAAGGTGTTTTTTATAGCAAGTATAACTGTGTGTCTCTCCCTCAGTGGTATTCAATGATGTCTTTATCTTCATATTAGGGTACTGCGGGCCTTGCAGGACTGAAGGGCGATAAGGTAAGTGATGTGTTGCTTGCAGGACTTACAATTTTTTAAAAATTTAACAGCACAGTCAAAAAAGTAATGCGCAAGTAGGCATGAGAGAATGGAGCTTTTATGCCAGAAATCAGGAACACTGTGTGAGTCATGACAAAGGATTTTCCCTTCTGATAAACCAAATAAAATATTTTCAGTTAATTTGACCAGCTGCAGAAAATAAATAAATAAATAAAGTTATATTTTACAACAGTAAAATTACAATACTAATATTTATGGTTGTCTTAATTTCTTTGCATTCAATCATTAAGGCATAGAGCTTCCATTTTTGTGGAAAATCCCTCATAGACCTTAAGGTTTACTCTGAAGTACGTCATGCGAAATATGTACATAATTCTCTCATAGTCTTTGCAGTTTTTACTGGCATTTGACACCTACCTAACAAGTGTTAATTTATTCATGAGCTTCAATCGGTTCAGTCGCACTGGTGCATCAAATTTTTTTCACAGTCATTTACGGTCGCAAAGGTGACTAATATTCGCACTGTAGAGCCCTGGCTTGTTGTATATTTTTAGGGCTGTTCAGTCATGTTTCAGCATATTATGTATAGTATATAGTTTACAAATCTGAAATATGGATTTTTTTTCTCCATTTAAACCTGAAAACAACTGCATATTGTGCCCAAGTGCATATTGTCACTAAACCAAAATACAGATATACCAAATAGTAAGGCATTCTGAAATTCATGCTGATTAACCTTTTTACTTAAACTTGTTATACTAATTATATAATTTGTAATTAAAGGTAGAAAAATACAAGATAATTTTTGAGATTTAAAATTGGTTTTAAACTTTTAGGACCAATTTATTTGTGTTTATTTTGGAAATAAGGAAGCCAGTCTAAAAAGCTAAAACTTTGAAACCAGTGTGTCTCTGTGCAGTCAGAGCTGTTCAGTAAGGTTTTATTGGACAAAAATGAAGTGCACTGCGTGAGACAGAGTTATTACCCTTTTTCTCTCTTTTTCCTCCACATTCAGGGTGAAATTGGTGTAGGAGTGCCAGGTTTAAGAGGAGAGCGAGGAGACCCAGGGCCTCGGGTAATGTCCAAAATCACTCCATCGCTTGTTCATTTGTTTGTATGCATATCAGATTGTGATGATGTGTGTATCTGTCTAATTTTTGTAGGGAGAAGAAGGTCGGGCTGGAACAGATGGAGAGAGAGGCCTTACTGTAAATATACTCCTACTTTCCGTTTACAACATTCTGCATTTACTCATTATTTTTTACCCCACCACATCCTGTTTTCTGCACATATTGATGTCAGTAAGGCAGTAACAGTCAGTCTCTCTTGATGGGTGTCATTGATCTGAGCCCTCGTCTAGATGTGGAAAGGCTGATGCAGGCAGAGGTAGCTGTACGAACACTGTATTCGTCACACTTTATATTCAGGGCTATGATGTGTTCGTCTCCCACTTGCTGCAATTTCAAAACCATTATGAGTCAAGGCCTCTTGCAGAGCTGCACGTCTTCTATCTACAAAATGCATACAAATGCTCAGGCAAATAAGATTTCTCCTCTACTCAACTGTCTGTCCCACTGACAGGGTCCTCCTGGCAGCAAAGGAAACAGAGGAGATAAGGTCTGTATAACTTTTCATCAACTGCTACAATCTGGCTGAGGCTCGTCCCTTACTTTGCTAAAAAATAATAATAACAATAACTGTGTCATGAAATACAATCCTTTATGTACATGTTTTATAAACTTATAAACTATCAATTCTTCACAGGGCGAACAAGGTCCTTCAGGAATTAAAGGAGAAAAGGTATTTTTTTTTAGAAAATGCTTTGATCATCTTTCTTTATTACACAGCTTCCTGGAATACTTGATTCTGATTGGTCCATTTCAATATTTTTCAATGATAGCTGGTAAATTTGATAGCTAAACTTAATTCTTCTTAAATAATACATTATTTAAATGCCAATGATTATTTTATGTGCATTTATTTATTTGTAGCCATGTAATAAGCAGAATCATGTACAGTCAGGTAGTTAACGCAAAATAAACTGTGATTATTATGTGAAGTAGTGGGGTTTTATATCACACTAAAAGAGGTTTATTTTACATATTGAATATATTATACTGTTATTTTTGCATATTTAATAGATTGTATATTGCTGTATTTGATTTTATATCTTTAAGGGAGATACTCAGCTGGTGGGGGGACCTCCAGGAGAGAAAGGAGTGAAAGGAGAAACCGTGAGTCAAATTGTTTTGATTAAGCTGTGTCAGGTGTTTAATGCTTTTGGGTCACTCAGATTAAAGGCCAATAATAAAGGTTAGGCTGCTATAGGTCTCTTATCTATTGAGAACATGTGCCTATGAGAACTGGTCATAAAGCATTCATGTGTGTCTGCCTCAAGATCTATAGATTGTTAACGAGTCCGTAAGCAACAGGATAAAGGCAGATCTTTTGGGTCAATGTAAACTAATCAGTTGTATTGATCACTGCTCTCCTCAGGGGGAGCGAGGACCTAAAGGTGCACAGGGTGAAAAGGGTGCAAAGGGACAGGAAGGACCACCAGGAGAACAGGTTTTTTCTTCTTTCATCATCATTTTTTTTTTCATAATATATAACTACAATATAATGTTGTGATGCCTAAATCTCTTGTGGTATTTAAAACGATTTATTTTAGCTGTTTTTTAATTTAGACAGAATAGTATAACATTTTATATGGACTATTTATTATCAGTCTTAACATGATTATAAATATCATCTTATTGCTATTAGCTAAATAAAATTGTTATTCTCTTTCAGAACCCATTTCTTTTTATTTATGTCTCAGACGTCTCCTAAAATTCCTTAGGTGAATCAAATATAGACAAAAATAAGAGCATGGACATATAAAATTCATGTGGCTTAGCTCAGAAAATTTGGTCTTCAAAGAATCTGATGAGAAATGTTTGAGTATATTGAAATCTCTTTATTTTGATCACAGACGTTGTTGAGACATGTTGGGGTCTCTTAGCAGAATAATCTGAGAAGCAAGAGACTCAATTTGTTCCCCCTTTAATCTCATTGCTGTTTGAGAGAAATGACAAAGATATTAAAGAGATCTCATTTGTGATTTTTCTATCATATTTGCAGGGTCTGAGAGGGGAGCCGGGAGAGAGAGGTTCTACTGGCTTCCAGGGAGCCCGTGGTCCTGGTGGTCAGAAGGTGAAAAATACACTCCCTTTCCTCACAAATGAACAAGAATAAACATATGCATATACCTGAATACATTCGGGTATGTTTGCATATGTACATCGATGTGCATGGCCCTCATATTGATCAAATATTTAATTATCATTTGCAGGGAGAAGCAGGGCAGCCTGGTGTCCCAGGAGAAGCAGTGTGTATTCTTATTCAGATGCCTATAACATCAGCGCATGACTGGCACATACAGTCCCCAGACTCAGCCGTTTCCCCATGACTGCTTTTTTTTTTATCCTTCCTCTACAGGGAACACCTGGTAAAGATGGTCTGCCTGGAATGAGAGGAGAGAAGGGAGAGTTTGGGCCTGTAGGTCCGCGAGGCCTCAAGGTGTGTGTATGTGTGTGTGTGCGTTTTAATGGTTGTCTCTTTGATTAAAACTCAACCTGACTCTTGCAAGCTTTATCGCTAACCTTGAGTAGCCCTTCAGACCAGATGATCACACTGCTTATAATTCCGCCACAATCTGGATTCCAGGCCATTGTGTCTGACATTTCATCTGCATATGTACCTCATAGCCACTGTATGAAAGTTTTTGTGTGTGAATATGTGTGTGTGCGTGCGTGCATGTGTGGAGAAATTGATTTGTCGAGTGCAGTGTGGCACATGAAAGACTCCTGCGTATGAATCATTCCACTCAGGGATACATGGGCCGCTGCAGACAGTACTAGCTGCCCTTCAACCAGCGGCAACATAGACACACACACTCACATAGCAGATAAGAACTTTTATCTGGATTCAGCATCCCAGATAGACCTCTATCTGTTGTCACTAATGAGAAAGACAGTAATTGAAGGGTGTGTGTGAGTTTGTGTGCTCGTGTGTATGACTGACACATGAATGGTGCTTTATTCTTTCTAAATAGTCCCTCCCAGGGAGCTTTTCTCTAGTGTCATTACTCCCTGTAACATTGAGTGATTGACAGTTTGACTGAGCTTTAATGGCTTACAGGGAGAAAGAGGCGCCAAGGGAGCATGTGGACAAAGCGGACCAAAGGGAGACAAGGTGAGTAATAAGGAGAGCTTGAGGAAAGTTTTTGTTGTGTCGCCATGTTTTGCTGGAAGTGATGAAATGTGTCTGTTCATAGGGGGATGCTGGGATTAACGGCAGACCGGGATTGCCAGGGAGGAAAGGAGAGCAGGTATGTACACATGCATTTGTTTTTGTGTGAGGCTTGTATGCGATTCCTTTCATTATCTTGTTTTTATGGCAAATTTTATTTCAGGGTGAAGTCGGGTCTCCAGGTTCCACAGGAAGTCCAGGGAAGGAGGGACTCATTGGAGCCAAGGTAAGAGCATATCGCATGGGAAACATATTGGTCTGAGATCATACTGAATAATAGTGTTGTCACTGTAATTGATGAAACACATATGCCTTTGAACATGTCAAAAAAATTAAATATCTAAATATTAATAATTAAAACATTTAATGTTGCCTAAGTGTTGCCTAAGATTGATTGGTAGCAACATACCAATTATTTTAAAATCACTGCTGAATAAACCAGCAGACAACAAAATGTTTTACTGCAACATAGGTCTACATACTCTGCAATCCTTCTAATTTCAAAAAGTAAAGTGGAAAAGGTGCAATGAAACTTTAAACAAACCATGTAACGTTCATCTGTTGATGCCCAGGGTGACAGAGGCTTTGATGGAGTTACGGGGCCGAAGGGATCACAAGGAGAGAAAGGTGAACGGGTGAGTATACCAAATACTTTAGCTCCACCGCTGTTTAAGCCTAACACTGCCGATCTCAGTGAAAAGTCTTATCAAATGTTCCACCTTAAAACGTCCTCCGCCTGCTTTCTTTAGGGCCAACCTGGTATCCCTGGTCCCCCTGGTTCAAGAGGAGCGGATGGACCCTCTGGTCTAACAGGCCCTCAAGGACCTGCTGGAGGTAAAGGTCCAGAGGGCCTGCAAGGACAAAAGGTATCAAACTTACTTTATATCAATACATACATACTGTATATGTGCAAAGAGGCATTTACATAATTATAGAGTTGTTATTCATGTCTGTTTCCATAGATTATTTTTGTCATTGATAGTGGAGCACACAGCATGCTTTTTAAAATTATGATAGGTCTTTGAATTAGAATAAATTACAACTGCGGATATATGTCTATAATGGTATCTCTCAAGTAATGCTGTCATATGGACAACCATTGAGTAATTAAACTTTCACTAACCTTATGAATATCAATTTTCTACATTTAAAAAAAAAACTCACATAGCACAGTAACGTTCTGGGTTAATTTTGTGTCATAACCTGTGGTTCACTGAACAAGTGAGTAATCAGAGCCGATTCACTGAGGATGTTAGTTGTCGTACCAATTTAGTGGTTCAGACCATTTACACTTTTCGGACTGATTTGTCAATTAGTTTGACAGATTCATTACAGAGTCTTTCTCTCATCACATAAAGTACAGTTCTATTTATTTTATCTATTTCTTTTTTTTTCTCTTTTGCTGTGATATGGTTTGTATTGATTTGGAGCAGCAGGATCAGCAGCAGTGCAGTGCTGCTCCTGAATAGCACTGCAGGAAACACTGATTCATATGCACAAGGAGCAATGGTTAGTTCATCATATGTGACATATTGAATATTTTTTGTAGGGTGAAAGAGGTCCTCCAGGCCCTGCTATGGTTGGCCCACGTGGCATCCCTGGGATCCCAGGAGAAAGAGGAGAACAGGTAACTCTATACACCTACTTGTCCTCTGCATTTTTTCTCCATACTGTATATCTGTCGTCACTAAATGTGTCTCTTTGTGTTTTTGTATCAGGGTGAGATTGGCTCTGATGGACCTAAAGGAGACAGAGGAGAAACAAGCATGACGGTCAGAACAAATAGACGTTTGTGATTCATGATTTATTGTAATGTCATCATGCGTATTTTCTTCTGCTACTCGAGTCTCATTGAATCCTCAAGATAAGTAACAATGACACAAGGGCTGCTTGCATCTCTTTTTTTTCTTAAAGGAGGATGAGATTCGGACTTATGTTCGAAGTGAGATGAACCTGCATTGTGGTGAGTGGATAATCGTCATTTATCTCCATCTACAACAATTTTCCATCATCATCAATGACTCTTTTTAATGTCATGAAATCAAAACAAATCCTCTACAGCCCTGCCTTTTTCACTGTATATTCTTTTTTCACTTGGAAATACATTTTACAGAAATACAACGGGTTGCAAATGCTGATTGATGTTGATTTTAATTTCTCTTTTGTATCCTTGAATTAAATTCTCTAACTTTCTCTCTTTTTTCCCTAAGCTTGTGGAGGTAAGTTGTGACTTTTATAAAGCCTCAATATAGCCTGTAGACATTTTCCTATCATTGCATCAGCAACTCATGTGCACACAGTTCACTAACAGTAGGCTTGTGTGTGACTGTCTTATGTGGTCTCTGTCTGTATAAACCTTGTTGAGTATGTTCGTGAGTATTTCTGGTTTGTGTCCACATGGCTGAATTCCGGGTTTTGTGCATGCTAAATTGTTGATGTAGTGCATGAACTTTGAGTGCATCTTTACATGCATGGATGCCTGTGTGAGTGTGTTCACTGATGGGTTTTACTATCTTGTGTTTGTGTGATTCGTTATGGGCGTGTTCTCAGGTGTTCAGGAAGTTGAGAAACCTGTCCCAGTGCAGGCTTACCGAAGCTCCTCCACGTCCCCTGAGCGCTCACTAGTCCAAGGGGACGAGGAGGGTGAGTCCTATCCTCATTTCATCCTTCTATCTCGGTTTATCCTCCTCTCTTCTAAACTCAAAACTCCTGTCACTCTGTCCTCTATTTATGACTTCCTTGAAAGGACTAGTTTAAAGAAACATTTCACCCAAAAATACAAATTCTGTCATCATTTACTCTTTTATTCAAACGTGGAACACAAAAGAAGATATTTTGAAGAATGTTCACACTGATTTTTTCCATACCACAAAAGCCCTATCTCTATCTATCTCTTGCCTTGTGAACATGAAACATTGAATGTGCACGTATACATATACATAGAATATTTTTTTGTCATGCTTTAAAGAAGTACACTTTTTAATGTGTTGGCATACATACTAAAGCACACACAAGTTTTGACTGTAGTTTGTTATTCAATATTACATCTAAAATTATTGTGTTAAATGTACTGAATTGCATCATCATTGCAAATGTGTAATTAAAAGTATATTTAAATACATGACATAAAATACTTTTAATAGAAATAACATTAAATGACATTCACAGGCAATTAAGTGTTCGTGAACATTGCATTCAATTCACACTAAAGAATATTCTTTTCAAGTATGCTATTTCTGTAATAAGTTCTCTTTTTTGAAAGTATGCTAAAGTGTACTTCTTTTTCAGAATGGTGGTCATTCTGCATTATTTAAAAAAGCAGTGTCAACATTTACAAAACCTCTCATTATAACGTTCTGTGGAAGAAAGTAAATCATTCAGGTTTGAAACAAGGCTGAGTAAATGATGACAGAATTTACATTTTTCTCTTTAAACTACCCTTTTAAACAGAAACTATGTTTCTGCCTTAAACATAAGTGGGATATGTTAAATACATGCTTGTATTTAACATACCCAGTTGCACATGTACAGTACATCTAATTCTCTCAAACTACGATATCCCAGCATTCTAAACTCTGATTTCCCTCAATAGCCCTCATATTCTTTCTTTGTGCATCCATGCACGTTTTTTGCAGGTCAAAAGCTGCGTGTTGTGATGAACACAAATGATCCAGACTACGAGCACATTTACTCTATAGAGACCTATGATGATGATGCTCCAATGGTGGAGATTGCTGACTATGACACCACTGTCAATAAAAGCCAGGGTATGCTACATTTTTTCCAGTAGAAAACCAGTTTGTTTGTAGCTGTGTGTGCAGACGTAGTATAATATATGGACATTTTGGCAGGTCAAACCGTCTCTTTTGATTCTTTAAAAGCTGAAAGGACAAAATTTGAGGTGAAAGGTGAAGGTAAGCAACCACTCCTCATTCATCATGGAGATTAAAGGCTCCATTGAGTCATCTTTACGCATGAGTATGTTGGGGAGCCTTTACTGTGGGAATAAAAGTATTGATGGGACCTATTTTATTCTCCTCATTTTTACTGCTTTTCCGTGTCTTTGTTGGGAACAAAATGCTTAAAAATGCTATCTGTGGGAAAAATATCAAACCCTTAACAAAACTGTGATGATGGATTATCATAATTTTTGCACTCTGTAATTGCTGCATACTATTGTTCTTTGCTGTTCTCACTTCCTGTTGTTTCTCTGTGTATCTTCTGCATGCTGTCAACCCGCTGACTCATCTGTATGACAGCTCTTAGTATGAGATTGCAAGCAGCTGTCCTTGCCATAATGACAAGTTTAAAAGTTGAATCTGCCTTGTGTGCATTTGTGTATTTCAACAGTGTATTTCGCCATATTGTTCAAATTGCATTAATTCAGGATAGAACTTTTGAACGGTAGTGTATTCCATGAAACAAAAGAAGAATTGGTGATTATCCATTACCATTCAACCATTTAATTATTTTTCTTTAATGTGTGTTTTTAGACTCCTGCATCTTGCCCATGGAAGAGGGTAATTGTTCTCGCTATACTTTGCGTTGGTACTTTAACTCTGAGGTGGGCGTCTGTAGACCTTTTATCTACAGCGGCTGTGGAGGAAATGCTAACCGCTTTTTACAGAAGGAAGATTGTGAGAAACTCTGTCTACAACAATAAGAAGGTACATTAACACGCACTGATTAATAGAAAAGGCTGAAGGTAACAAATGGTGCATTAATGCATATTTCTAAATAAATTATGAATTGGATGGGATAGAGATGTGATTTTTGCACTGCATCTGTGTATATCTGTCTCTATTGTGTTTCTCTCACAATTCTGTCTGTTCTATGTTTTATAGAATTGTGTTTTAGCTTGAAGACAAGAGTTGACTGCAAATGGAGGATCTCTAACTCATCAGCAATATAAAAAAGCTAAACCTCAGTGTTCAACACTGCCATCATGCACAAGAGATCACGGTAAAGGCTGATGTCAACACCTTTTCCTCAGCAGAACAAGCAAATTTTAAATATTGATCAGATCTTTAAGGTTTTTCTTGTTTATTTATTTTGTGTCTGTTGAGCTGCCAAACATCTGTTAATATTCCTGCTAATCTGGATTCATCTACATACATTATATATATATATATATATATATATATATACATGTACATACAGTAAGTCCAGTCAGTAACAGCATACCACATTATCTTTCATTTCTCACTTAATCCTTGTTGTCACATAGTTACACCCACTGACATTTTCTCAGGTGCTAAAACCAGAAACTAGAACACACATTGTAATATTCTTAACAAATTCATCTTAGACTTGTTCGTAGAATAAGTCTATGCTGTACAAAATTGTACTGTAAATGTAGATCTGTATTTTTATCTGCTTGAAAATGAGAATGAATGTTCTTGTATTATCAGATGTTGCATGTTTACTTGGACAAATGGTGCTATTTTTTAAAGATATTTTTATATTGTTGACTGGTTTTAATGTTTTCATGTATTCCGTTCATTATATCCAGTGTTTATTTCCATTATAGTATATGGATTCTACAGTCCTGTTCATTTTAAGTGATGTTGGAGCAATTGAAAGTTTTCTTTGCGCAAGGCACTTCCTGTCTGCCAGTTTTAATAGCACATAAAAAGTAGTCATTTTCTAAATATACATTCATATGTTGTAAAGTGATCTATTCTTCATGTGTTCTGTATTTGCTTGAAATAAACATTAAAATGTATAAGGGAAAAAATAAACCTGAAACAAGACTGAAATTTAATGGTGCTGGAGCTCTCATTTTAAGAATGAATATCAACAAGTGCAGATCTACATTTGACTAGACTTATATGTCAACTATAGCCTCATTAAAAGGTCAGTAACCACCTGTAGTTTATTTAGAAGAGAACTACATAGTCTTTTCCTTCTCTCTTTTCTCTCTCTCTGTTAATTTGGTGTTACTCTATGCTGTGTTGTCTTTTTGGGAGGTGGGTGGGGTGGGGTTTGTTTTGTGCATCAATCCTAGTCACACATCTGATGATTCAGTAATGATTCTGGACCGTCTTGTTAAGATGCCAATGTACAGTCATTACTACTCCTCCAGGGCTGTCACTCAAACACTGTTTTCATATTCATTTCTACTCATATTTATTCATTGACTTCATTTTAGACGGTCCATCTGTTAGAGTATTTTGTTTTATATTCTCATGCCTGCTTAATAACATTGTTTGAGTGCCAGTCTATATTTTTATTCTGTTCATTCATGAGATGAATCCGTCATTGTGGATTTTAATGAGTTTATTGTAATGTCAGTCACTGACAGCTGTGCATCAAATTCACAGCGGTGCTCCAGAGGTCAACTATGTCTTAATTTATATCATGTTTTTATCAAGCCTTGAGTGCAGTGAATATTTGGAAAAATTAGCTTTCATGCGGATGCATTCCTCATTCTCTCAGATCATTACATATACCTTTTAAATTGCCCTTTCCATATCTACTAAATATCCTTGGGAAGGAAGGTGTATGTTAATTGCATTTTGAAAGATTGGGTGACATTGATTTTGACATTGAAAAGCAATTTCTTTGCCCTTTCATTATTGTGTTGAGCATTAAAGTTCATAGAGGAAACATGTATACACTGAAAAAACTGGTGTAGAAATTATTTTCATTTAAAAATTTGAAGATTGGGGATTTATTTAAGGGAGATACATTGATGTCCTTTAAAGTCCAATGACACTTTTTAAATACTTACAAATTCACAGCTATATCAGCTTTCACTGTATCTCTGGGGATGTGAGGTGATTAAGACACTCTGGCAAAAAGTGTAACACTAATTTCCTCAATTATTTCAAGATCAATTCCAGTGATCCCTGAAATATGTGCTTTGGGTTTATTTCGGTAAGTTTATCATTATTATCACACTAAAATGATTGACATTTTGTCTAGTTATTGCAACATGTTTAGTAGCATTCTACTAAAGAACAGAAGGTCCATCCACTGATCATTGGGTGAAAGATCTGGCACATTATACTGTATTGGAAAGAATAACCTACAGTATAAAGGGCAAACTAAAGGACTACCATAAAATTTGGGATTCGTTTATACAGTTTCTGGAAAATAATCAAATATCGGCACAGGCAACAAATACCTCTCACTCTACTAATTAATGTGTGTATATTTGCACATTTGCATGTGAAAATATGAGGATATGTCTGTCTTAGCCTTTGTATAAAAACATTTTTAGTAACAAGATGGCGGCGCGTTCACACGCTGACACTTTTTAAATACTTACAAATTCACAGCTATATCAATGTCAAGCAAACTTCACTATCTAGACCTTTACAAACAGAACTACAAAAGCGTATGTTTTATAAGGATCTTAGTACTAATCAAATTTCATTGCTTTATTGCAAATTTGTTAACAGCTCTAAAGAATCATCTGAATCCAATAGAGTTGCTAGAGGTATGGATTTGCAATATGACCTTTCGGATTTAGAATGGAGCCAGATATGTGTTAAAGCCCAGAATTTGTCAATTAATACTAGATTTAAGTTGATTCAATACAACTGGGTAATGCATACTTATGTCACCCCTGAAAAGTTATGTAAGTTTAACCCAAACATCCCAGATATATGTTTCAAATGCCAAAAATATAAGGGAGCATTCTTTCACTGTATCTCTGGGGATGTGAGGTGATTAAGACACTCTGGCAAAAAGTGTAACACTAATTTCCTCAATTATTTCAAGATCAATTCCAGTGATCCCTGAAATATGTGCTTTGGGTTTATTTCGGTAAGTTTATCATTATTATCACACTAAAATGATTGACATTTTGTCTAGTTATTGCAACATGTTTAGTAGCATTCTACTAAAGAACAGAAGGTCCATCCACTGATCATTGGGTGAAAGATCTGGCACATTATACTGTATTGGAAAGAATAACCTACAGTATAAAGGGCAAACTAAAGGACTACCATAAAATTTGGGATTCGTTTATACAGTTTCTGGAAAATAATCAAATATCGGCACAGGCAACAAATACCTCTCACTCTACTAATTAATGTGTGTATATTTGCACATTTGCATGTGAAAATATGAGGATATGTCTGTCTTAGCCTTTGTATAAAAACATTTTTAGTAACAAGATGGCGGCGCGTTCACACGCTGCGGCTTCTCTCTCTCCCGACATAAAGGTGTTTTCGTGTTTTTTGTCTTGTGAGTCGCAGTGTTTTTGTACGTATTCGTCGCGTCTATCTTTCTCTAAGCGCGCATACAGTTGTGAGTTTCTGCTCGATGTCGGCAGTGACACTTTTTAAATACTTACAAATATACAGCTAAATCAGCTTTCACTGTATCTCTGGGGATGTGAGGTGATTAAGACACTCTGGCAAAAAGTGTAACACTAATTTCCTCAATTATTTCAAGATCAATTCCAGTGATCCCTGAAATATGTGCTTTGGGTTTATTTCGGTAAGTTTATCATTATTATCACACTAAAATGATTGACATTTTGTCTAGTTATTGCAACATGTTTAGTAGCATTCTACTAAAGAACAGAAGGTCCATCCACTGATCATTGGGTGAAAGATCTGGCACATTATACTGTATTGGAAAGAATAACCTACAGTATAAAGGGCAAACTAAAGGACTACCATAAAATTTCGTATCTATACCGTTTCTGGAAACTAACCAAATATTGGCACAGGCAATAAATACATTTCACTCTAATGATTGATATGTTGTGCTTTTGTATTTGTGGATATATATGTGGAAATGTCTGCCTTTGTATAATAACTTCTTTGGTCTGTGAATTTTTGAATTTTTTCAATTGGATATTTTTATGTTATCTTCCATGTTTTGTTTTCTCAATAAAACATTTTTTTGAAAGAAATTGCTCAATTTCACAAAGAATTACAAAGAATCAGCAAATAACATTGAAATGTTGAAGTAGAAAGACTGAAGTAGTATTTTCTTGTAAAAGGTACTCAAATAATCTTTGTTTTATTTACAACTTCGAAAATATTTTTACAGTGTTCTTATTTACATAGGCTAATGTTTACAGCTCGCATGTTTAATGTGGTGCTTATTATAAAATAAAGAAATAAAACAATAGAAAATAGTAATAGTGTTGTCAACACAGAAACCGTATCTTATAAATTGGTTTGTAAGGATCGTGCGGACTGCAGACAGAGTGGATGCGCGTTTGTGTATGCGCGTTAGCGCAGAGGGAGCGGGTTCAGTACGTCTAGTACACAGGATAGCGGAACTCATGGGTACTCACAGAAGCACAGCGGCGATTTCTATCACCGTTTAGCACCACTGAAGGTGCGACATTTATTCCGGGCACGTACCTGACAGCGGACTGTCCTGAAGCCCCACGGAATCTCGCGCTCTAGTAGAGTGAGAGAGAGAGTATAGCGCGCGCTGAACGGACCGCAGTGGAATGTAGCGGGGATTCCCGGCGCGCGGGGCAAGGTGAGTAAAAACCTCCTTGATGCATCTTCACACTACTCACGAGGCTATTGATCTTTTCACTTAATTGCCATTCGGTTCCATTTTACCGTCACTCTTCATTGGTTTTCGGCTGTTTAAGTGGTACATTTTGGCAACGCGCGCCTGGGTATAGAAATGATAAGAGACAATCAGCAGTGTCGTTTGATCTGGACTCGACTACTAATATTCCTTACACTGCAAAAAATTGACAGCAATGTCAAATGCGGGGTATGTCGCCACTACGGACGATTTGTTTACCGAGCAAATCCATGTGTTGCCTGTAATCTGCGATCAGCCCGTGTGTGTGAAATTCAAGATGTCATTTAAATAGCTATATTGCAAATTAATGTTTTTTTCATTAGTTTGAATAGCCATTATTATCAGTCACAATGGACTCTTAGGCTTATGAGTTGCTTATTATGACAGTTCAATTTGCATCAGGGCATCATCCTCTCTCATTGATGCTTTCAAACACAACTGGACACATGCACATGCTCAGATACACGTGACTCCAGCAAAGTATTGAGGGGAAAAAAGTTAAATACGCCTGTGTCAATCATTTGACATTCATCACACCCATCATCATCATCATCATCATCTTATTCGCACATGCACGCACATTCTCACTGATTACAGTCAAAGGGATTTTCAGATGCACTTCAGATCAGGCGGCAAGATGCCATTTGAAGGAAGGAAAAGAAGAGAAGAGGATGTATGAGATGGTGTGTGTACATTTATAATAAGATTAAAGGCTACAGCTTGTTTTTAGGACAAGCAGCAACAGAGGAACAATGGAGTGTGGAGCAGGTATAAGTGGCCCTGATGTGTTAAAAATGTGTATGAAAGGAAAGAGGAATCTAGATCATCAGCTATTTTAGCTCCTTCTAGATGTGGAGTTATTTTGGTTCTTCCCTCTGTAGTGACTGTAGTTTCACGTGTTGTCACGCTCTCTCATTTCCAAATAGTCTGTAAACAAATTTAATGGATTTGCATATTCATTCCACTATTAATATAGTTCATTATAAATCAATTTTGACTCCACGCAACTGTAGGACCCTTTTGTCCACAGAGACACGCCAACAGATTAATTATCACATGCATTTGGTGCAATTTTTTGCATAAATGTGTGATTCGAATGCCTCTGCTATTGTACAAGGAATAGGAACATTTTGTGACTGTTTACTCACATGTCATGTCATTCAATATATATATATATTTTTTTTTTCTGTGCAACACAAAGGAAAAAGCCTTGATACGGCTTTACAGGTTTGAAATCATCATGTGACCAATCTTAATGTGCCAGTTTCAATATGCAAAATAAAGAACAAGATATTATAGTTAACCAAATATAAAACAGCTTCCTTCTGTCACGTAAAAAAAGAAAGACAGAAAGAAAATGTAACTTATTTTTATTTCAGCTAGTAGCCAAAGCAACATTTCTTTAGTTTAACTTGATGTATGTCACGGGTGCACTGCTGAGCGGACTGAGGAGCAAGGAACGGAGAGAGACGAGGAGTACATCAATCCAACTGGGTTTCATTGACACAATGGAACATGGAACACTCACGCTATACATAATGACATTCACATTCAATACCGGACCTTGGAGCACACACAGGGAACACTATTTATACACACAGGAGGAGGGGATGACGAGACACACCTGGGAGCAATGAAACATCAAGGGAAACACCTGGGACAAATTAACTTAACTAATCAGGACAGGAACAGGAAACTAACCAAATAAGGGCATAGGAAGGCACATGGGGAGCAAGACACACACAAAACATGGAACAGAGTCTGACAATGTACTAAAACTGAATCAACTGATAACTAAAACTGAAGTAAAAATGAATAGAAACTACATAGACATATAAAAAAAAAAACTATAATAAAAATGACAAATTAAACAAACAAAAATTAAAGTTAATTTGAAAACAGAAAGTACAAAAATAAAAACTAATTCAAAATATATCTCGATAATATCTCAATCTACTTTTGCTTACATTTAAATTCTGCACACAAAGCTATCATATGACTTCAGAATGCTTGGAATACAGAGAACCAGGCCCGGCACCAGAGGGGGAGGGCTGGACTTTAGTTTCGCGTGTAATATAGTCTAACTCATAGTGTAAAATAGTCTAACTGATTGCTTTTAGATGGAAAAGCTGCCCATAACTCCTGGTCTAGGATCTGTTTTCTTCGTAATAATAGCATAACGAAATAGATTTGGCAAACAATCCAGTGTATCTGCCCTTCTGTTTTGGAAAGCGTCAAATTATTTTACAATGGCCAAAGCAACATTTCTTTAGTTTAACTTGATGTATGTCACGGGTGCACTGCTGAGCGGACTGAGGAGCAAGGAACGGAGAGAGACGAGGAGTACATCAATCCAACTGGGTTTCATTGACACAATGGAACATGGAACACTCACGCTATACATAATGATATGAACATTCACATTCAATACCGGACCTTGGAGCACACACAGGGAACACTATTTATACACACAGGAGGAGGGGATGACGAGACACACCTGGGAGCAATGAAACATCAAGGGAAACACCTGGGACAAATTAACTTAACTAATCAGGACA
>NW_015649998.1:188104-225830 GCF_001515625.1 Sinocyclocheilus rhinocerous
GTGTATCTGCCCTTCTGTTTTGGAAAGCGTCAAATGATTTTACAATGCATTTTTGCAGAGGGGAGCAAAGTAGCCAATCACAGACATGTTTGTTGATTTCTACAACGCAATGGCCAATCAGATGTGTTTAGGTTGGAATCCAGGCACTCACCGCTTTTTGTCCGGTGCTGAGTTCTATCATGCTCGTAAACTTCATTTAAAAAGTTTCAATGTGGTCACATTCATTGGTTAAAATGGAACTTTGTGAGATCGTGATGAATGAGTGACAGTTTTTAATAAATTTAAAGGGAGCGTTCTTTCCATGCTGTAGCCTATATGATAATATATTCAGAATTTAAATAAAACGTGTGTTTTTCATGCTTGACAAGCGGCCACGTACGACAAAGAGATAGTAAAACTACTACACTATATAGAAAAAGATAATAGCCTAATTTCAGAAGCACAAAGTGATGTGATTCTGCAACCGAGCCTGGTCCAAACGCAGGATTTAGGTAAGGAAACGGTTATTAATTATTTGTATTGGCTGCCATGCCAAATCATGCACCTGCTTGCTTTTCTATTTAATATAAGTGTTTTTGTGAACGTATATGCTTTAATAACAAATAATTGTAACATTTTACAATAGGGTTCCATTAGTTAATGTTAGTTCATGTATTAAAGTGTTAGTTAATTATTGTAAAGTGTTACCCAAATAATGTATTTTGAGCGTTCACTTGAAACTAAGCGCAAGTTTTCATTTTCGGGTGAATTATTCCTTTATCAGGCAGGCTACAAACCAGCGTGGACAGACCAAATTGGCTTGGAAAACAACGATAATGAAATAGAGTCTGGTAAATGGCAGAAAGAGCTGAGACAGCGTGGTTAGTCCAAAGAAAGATGGATGGATCTCAAGCATAGCACAGTGATGGATAGAGAGTAGGAGGTAGAAACAAACTCCTCCAGAGATTTCACAACACACTGTGCACCTGCACCTCCCACTCATCTCTCATTCTCTCCCTCTCTCTCTATCTCTTTCACTACTCCTTAGTTTTTTACATGCAACGCCGTGATCTGCCATCTCTGACAAAAGTCAGTCTTGCTTATTTTTTGCCTCAGTCTCACTTCTGTGAGCATAAGATGTCAAGCTTCAGTTATTCGTACTACCACAGAATCCGAGCCCTAAATCTATGTCTTCCACTGTCACTCAAAAGTTCCACTGCAGTGACCTCTTTTCATTACCAGCATGGCATGGGGCGCATCGGCACGCCAACCATATTGCCCTCCCCCCATCTGCAGTCTCATTGTGTTAAACATCAAAACTTTCCTCCTGCGGTCATTATCACAGATGTGCTCAAAAGGCAAAGTCTGAGCCCCACTTGAGCAGCCACGGATGCAGAAAGTCTCAAATTTTGTATTTTGACCACTCTTAAACTGTAAACCAGTTGCCATAGTAACAACCATCCTAGAAATGGGATCAGTCTCAAGTTGAACTCATTTATTTATTTATATATTTATGATTTTTTTTTGGGAATGACAGGCTGCTGTGATTGCGCAGCCTATAATTTGAGGGCTGCTTGTTTTGATGGCATGTATTTTAGATTTTTATTTTATTAGAAAAATAACACGTTAAATCAGATGTTGAGCAGTACACTGTGTGTGTACACTACTGTGTCCATAACCAAATTCATTAAGGTTTCAGCAATCGTTTGTGTCCTTGGTCATGTGTGAGTGATCATTTTGTGGTGTAATTCATCTGTCGGAGTAATTCTCTTGTTGGACACAAAAACTTGGCTGTGTGCGGGACTGCAGAATCACACATACACGATGACTCACGTGTACATCATACTCATCTTTATTGTCCTGTCTTGCTAGATCAATACCTTATTACACTTCAGAAGGACAAGTCATACCCCTGTTCCACCAAAATGATGCCAGCGCTCGGTTGGTTGCATCTGTGAATCTCTCTTAAAATTTTGTCTTTTATATTTATTAGTATTTATAAAAATATATGCTGTTTAATAAACATAATATATAAGAAAAGCCTGGCACCCTGTCGGTGGAAAAGGGGTCACAGTGGATCTCAGTGTGCCCTGCTCCAGTAAATACTTTAAATTTTTGGCCTGTTGATTAAAGAATGCGTTTCATTCTGTTTTTGTCTTCCCATCATAGATCTGTCAATCATTCAAGGCCCCAAGAAAACACCTGAGTAGGTGGAGCATGGCCAGTAGGAGTGGCTGGCGTTACTATGCCTGAAGGCACGTGGCGATGGTGTCCATAGAGACAGATGGCAGCTTCACTGGGGGCCACGGTTTGTCCCTCTTACAGGCTGAAGATAGCTTGGGGGCCGGACTCGCTCAGCAGGAGGGGTCGTGGCTCGGCTTCCGGGCTACGGTGAGTGCTGTGCTGCTGCTGGAGCTGCTCCTGGGAGTGGGTGGCAATCTGACCGTGCTGGTGTTATACTGTGGTCACTGCAGCCTGTTGGAGTCCGTCAGTCATGCCGTCACGCTCAGCCTGCACACCCTTGACCTGCTGCTCTGTCTCCTCTGCCTGCCAATCACTGCCACGCTCCTCATTCTGGGCGGAGCCTCGGTTCCTCACCACGCCCTTCTCTGCTGTCTCCATGAATCGGCAGCCAGCTTCGCCAGTGTGGGCACCGCACTTAACCTGCTGCTCATCAGCTTAGATCGCTATGACATCAGCGTCCGGCCAGCCAATCGCCTGCTGACACCTCGAAGAGCCACCATTTTACTTGTTGGAGTATGGGCGGTTTCTTTAGCCGTGCCGCTCCTACCATTCGTGGAGGCGGGGTTTGTTTCGGGGCAAGGCGCGGGGGTGTTTGTGCACTCCAATAGCACTGTGCTTTGTTCAGAGTGGGGAGGAACTCTACAGGCTCATCTGTTACTACAGGTTCCCGTGTTCCTGTGCTCTCTCGCGGTGATGCTGTTTACATACTCGCGAATTCTTCAGGCACTGCGCATCCGCATCGGACGCACACCTGTGAATCTCTCTTAGTCCCAGCCTGCGTTTGCTCTTGAATGAGTGACAATGACGTTACTGACTGATACTACTAGGGATGCACCAATATTAAAATCCAGATATTCAACTGGCAGATATTCAACTTTGATATTATTTTATCAAAATAAATTTCAAATAAAACAATAAAAAGCTTTAAATGTTTAGTTTCATATATTTTTATTATTTTTTATTTACTATATATATATATATATATATATATATATATATATACAGTATATATAAGGTGGAGCATGGCCAGTAGGAGTGGCTGGCGTTACTATGCCTGAAGGCACGTGGCGATGGTGTCCATAGAGACAGATGGCAGCTTCACTGGGGGCCACGGTTTGTCCCTCTTACAGGCTGAAGATAGCTTGGGGGCCGGACTCGCTCAGCAGGAGGGGTCGTGGCTCGGCTTCCGGGCTACGGTGAGTGCTGTGCTGCTGCTGGAGCTGCTCCTGGGAGTGGGTGGCAATCTGACCGTGCTGGTGTTATACTGTGGTCACTGCAGCCTGTTGGAGTCCGTCAGTCATGCCGTCACGCTCAGCCTGCACACCCTTGACCTGCTGCTCTGTCTCCTCTGCCTGCCAATCACTGCCACGCTCCTCATTCTGGGCGGAGCCTCGGTTCCTCACCACGCCCTTCTCTGCTGTCTCCATGAATCGGCAGCCAGCTTCGCCAGTGTGGGCACCGCACTTAACCTGCTGCTCATCAGCTTAGATCGCTATGACATCAGCGTCCGGCCAGCCAATCGCCTGCTGACACCTCGAAGAGCCACCATTTTACTTGTTGGAGTATGGGCGGTTTCTTTAGCCGTGCCGCTCCTACCATTCGTGGAGGCGGGGTTTGTTTCGGGGCAAGGCGCGGGGGTGTTTGTGCACTCCAATAGCACTGTGCTTTGTTCAGAGTGGGGAGGAACTCTACAGGCTCATCTGTTACTACAGGTTCCCGTGTTCCTGTGCTCTCTCGCGGTGATGCTGTTTACATACTCGCGAATTCTTCAGGCACTGCGCATCCGCATCGGACGCACACCCAGGCCCCACCGAGACAGCAAACGGCCTGTGCATCGTCTCTGGTTACGGCGTAAAAAGTCAACGAGGTCACCGGATCACACGACGAGAAACACACCCACCTCCCCACCGCAGCTTTCAACCGACCCGCTTATCACCTCAGATACAGTTACAACAGTAACCATCAACACTGAGACGAACACTCCCTCGCTCACCACGCCACTTAGCCCCACTCCTACTGTATCCGTGATAACCTCTCCTTTAAGCCCCACCCCCACTGCTTCAATGGTAACCACGCCTTTGAGTCCTGCCCCATCTGTATCCGCCATAACTAGCCCTCACATCCCCACCCCTGCTACATCATCAGTGGCCACGCCTTTGAGCCCCATGCCCACTGTATCCACAGTAACCACTCAGCTAAGCCCCGCCCCCGTTCAGGGTCCTCCCAGCATGGGCGTGGGAGCGTCAGTATCGGCCATTTTGGCTCTGCGTCGAGCAGTTCGGCGCCACCGAGATCGGCGGGAACGCCAAAGGCGTGTTTTTCGCATGTCCGTCATCATAATCCTCTCTTTTCTGCTATGCTGGGCGCCTCTCTCCATCATGCCCCTTCTCATGCTGGCCATCGGGCCATCTGATTGGCTAGAACGCCTGAGACTCTGCTTTCTGGTTCTTGCTTATTGGACGGTAGTGCTACATCCGCTGCTGTATGCGTTCACGCGGCAAAAACTGCGCAAAGTTCTGCATACCCGTCTGCGCAGGCTGCGGCCGCAAAACACGCAGACTCCCATTCGTGCTAATACCAGGATCCGCCGCAAGCACAGGGCGGATTGCAGCGATGCTACTGACCGCTGCCTGACAGAGGCTGTTAGAGAGTGAGTGTTTGTGTGTCTGTGACTTATAACTAGGCTCACACGGAATCTGAGTGCGCATTCACTTGTGTACATCTGTCTTTTCTTGTTTTTTTATTAAATATTTTGGATAATTTAATTATGCTTTCAGCTGCTAATATGAGTATGTTCAGCTCCATTTAACATATTTCACCATGTTTAAATCCAAGGCCGTAACCATATTTTAAACATTTGTAAGAGACTTAAGGGAACAAAGAAAAAGAAAGAAGAACTAGAATTTATTGTAAAGTAATCTCTTTGAAGTATTTGCAAATAATATTCTATTTTATTATTAATAGGCACACATTCACTTAAAGAGGTCATATGATGCGATTTCAATTTTTCCTTTCTCTTTGGAGTGTTACAGGACGTCGGCGTTGCGCATGCGCCGCTCAGAAGTGTCGAACGCGGAAGCGCAGGGAGTGATCAAATCAAAACAACGGTCACAAATTAGAAGTACAAAATTTATAAAGAAGAATTTCGGAGGATTTCGATATAAGCCAAGAGGAGACTGGTTCTACAGGAGGCCATTGTTCACCCCCCGGAGCCATGTGTGACACTTTTTTATTATGGATGGATGCGCTTTATTTAACTTCTTTGGGACTGATGAACTGCAACACCCGCTGACAGCCATTAAACAGCTTGGAAGATCAAAGTCAATTTTTTATATAACTCCGACTGGATTCATCTGAAAGAAGGAAGTCATATATGCCTAGGATGGCTTGAGGGTGAGTAAATAATGGGCTAATTTTCATTTTTGGGCGAACTATCCCTTTAAGGCACTGGTACAGAAAGGCACGCAAGCCTTTTAACAGACAAACACCATATTTTCAAGCTTTCAAATAATGCACATATGCGCGTTTGTCTACACACAAATCTGTGCGGACATGAAAATCAGGACATCAGCGGACAATGCTAATGGCGAAAATTGCGAAAATCCCAACTGATCTCATGGGAAAATGAGGTGAATTCATTCAATGTGAATCACGTGAAAATGTATGATTTTCAGAAAAAAGGGAAGCATGAAGGCCCACCCTTAAAAAACTACGAATGAGTATAAAATGTACAAATTCGCTACTAAATTGCCAAAACGAGAAATAGATACGAATTTCCATGAAATTTTTTTTCAAATACGCTAAAATATACTTTAGGCTAAATCACCTGCCTAATATGCTGAAAACAGCTCCGTTAATGTTTCTTGTCTTGTCACATTCAATTATGATTTACATGAATCAAGTAAATATGATTCATGAATCAGGTAAATAGGCCTGTATGTTCAATTCAAAACATTTCTGTCATAAAACAGTTGTTGATTATTCGTTTAGCTTGTTAGCTACTTATGTCTTCATACTCTTTCACCTCTAAAACTGAAGCATTGTGGTGGAATTCGCATTTGTCTTCTGTTAACAATAAAACCTTCTTTGATTTGATTGGCCATATCAATTATTTTGACATTGATGAGCACTGTTAGTCCCCTGAGGCAGACTAGTCTAAAAATGTAACTTTTTGTCATCCTACCAACAAACCAAAGAGTGTGTAATGGAGCGCAGCAAAACAGCATCAAGGATATCAAATACTGAGGTTGGCAATTTGGCCATATCTGATTATTGAGGGGACTTTTGATCAGATTTCTCCCACAAATCTGTTCAGAAAATGTCAAAGAAAAAGAGAAAGTCAGCAGATTCCGCCTGGGCCTATTTATGACTGTAGGTAAAAGGTCTGTGCAGGAAACCATTAATGTGTTAGATGTGTTAGATGATAAGTGTGACTCGCTCACCTCTATAAAGGAAATTAAAAGACATTGGTAGGTCTCTATTGTCCACGAGTGTGTAGTATCATTGGCAACTAATCAGCACAGGGTTTCTAAAGCACATTGAACTCTGAGGTCAACAGGGCACTGTCTAATTAACCAGTAGAGCACAAATATTCCCATGGTGCTAGGGGAAAAGAGCGAGATTGAGAGAGCATACCTACAGGTGTGAGTCTGCCAGAGGCCATGTGCAATAAAATCCAAATCCAGGTTATGCATCGCATGATTTCCATATAAATTAATACCAACTTATTGGCATTCATTGTGTGGTGTAACGAGTACCCGTCTATCCACCAGTACACATACTTGTGCACATATTTTACATTGTCCTTCTCACTGATAGTCTAGAGGGCAATAGATTTATCATTGTGTTTATTAATTTATATGATCAGGGATGTAAATAGTCACTAATATTCCTGTGGTTTGAAACGGCAGCCAATCTGAATTCGGCTCTACCAAGGGCATGCATACTGGTTCGATCAGTTTCTGAAAATATCGACAAAACAACTTTTACAATTTCAAAATTAATTTATTTTATTTGTGTCCCGTATTTGTATATCTTGTCAGTGCTGTATATTATTTCAGTTTGAGATGGGTATTGTATTACTTTACAATAGAGGAGCAATAAGTCTGAATTACAATAATAAAAAGATTCAGCCTCTTTGCTTGTTTGCTTTGTTTGTTCCCAACCTCAGCAGTCAAAATTCATACCTCTTATAGAAAAGCATATAACATTTCATGTGTACATATTTTATTTTATTTTTTATAATGGCAGAAGTATTACTTTTATTTATACTATATTTATACTTTTACTTACAGAGCGAAGACGCAAAAACTAATCTGTATTTTGATTCATCCTGATTAAAAAAGTTTGCTGTTCTGAATAATTAACATCAGTCTGAGCCACTTGCTCTGATAGTTAATTGGTGTATGGTAGTGTCTTTTCATTACGTGAATTTATTAAGAAGTGCAGGCTGCTTTAATATATACAAATAGTCCATGCTGAGAAAGGTTGACTGACTTCATCCCAGTTGATAAAAGTCAAACAGGCAATTAAGAACCTCCTGTGTCTCTGTCAGCATTTGCAGTTTCACACAGAAGATCAAATGCCATATGAGGGATACTCAATAAAGTACCTGCTCAATCAGTGAAATGGTAGCCATTCAAACTCTCTCTGCCTGATTCAGAGACCTTAAATGTTATTAATCTTTAAAGAGTTGGTTTCAGCCAATATGTGTGTAGAGAATGGGAGACTATCATTCCTCATTATCGGTGATAGAGGCTACACTCCACTTGTGAAGTCTGATCGTATCAACACTTATTAATGTTTAATGGCACATGCTGACATTTGCAGGAGCCTAATAACTGGAGGGCCGATAATGGGGACGGGGTCCTGCACACAGATGTAGATGCCTGTCTTAATAAACATGTAAAGAACTCTGACCACACAGGTTTATGTAGGTCAATAAGACCTTGCTTCTACTTTCCCTTAATTTAATTACAATTATTTAGCATCACCCTACCACTGCAAATATGAAATTGTAGCGTGTGCTTTCATAATATGTAAGTAAGAATTACCCAAAATATTGTGGTACTAGGCTACTATAGTACTGTGGTACGATGAGGTTTTGAATGATTACCAAATTCATGCATGTAATTACACTACCGTTCAATAGTTTGGGGTCCTTATGGTCACTTTTGATTATTTTAATTATTTTATATTTGCTGAATAAAACTGTTATTATATTTTACAAAAAAGGAGAAAAACTTACTGACTTCAAATTGTTGAACAGTAGTGTACACTTTATTCCAAGGTATTCCAAAAATACCATCGTATTTCTTTGGTAAGTGCTCATACATACTGTTGGCACTAATGTATGAGAGGTTATGCTAAATATGTTAAATGAGTAAAGTCACAGCTATTTTATTTTATTAAGCATTATTATTCATTATCATTATTATTCAGAAAAACAAATGTGAGGATGCACATGCCTATGTACAAACATCGAATTGAGGCAATTATTATGTGTGCATTCAAATTACCTATTTGGAATTGTTCATTTATTTCCAAATGAGGAAAAGTGATGTACTTAATCAAATTTACATATTACATATTAAGTAGTATAATCAGCATCTTATTCCCATCTCCCTCGTTGTTTCTGTCTGCCACTCTCCCCCTTTTAATTTTGAAAACTCAAGTATGTTGATTAGTACCTTCTGTTTGTGTGCCTTCATGAGCAAGGAGAGAAAAGGAGAAAGAGAGAGGGTGGGTGGGAAATATTTTTTTCTTACTGTATGCAACATGAAAATACTGCCATGTATTCATTAACATCTCTCTTGCTTCCTCTCCCACCATTCTCTCTCTCTCTCACACACATGCATCTTTTTTAATCTCATCTGTTCCACTCACTGTCATCATCTTTCTTCTTTTTATCACTGACTGTGCCTTGCTTTCTGTTCCTTCGTTCTGTCCTGACTCCTCTCTTCTCTAGACTTGCATAAGAACAAAGAAGATCTGCCATTGCAAGAGGAAAGTCACCTTGGAAGACAGGAAAAGAGAGAGAGAGAGAGAGAGATTCGTGTGGGTGGAATAACTAGCAGAAGGATGAGTCCCGTTGACTGAATCGGGCAACAAGCACACATTCCCATCTCCATGTGTGTGTTGCTCATAGATTCACTACGTAAGCGTTATGACCTCTTAGTTTTCGTCTCGTTTATTCATTTATTTATTAATTCTCTTGGTTTTACTTGTTCATATGGCCTTATTTTTTATATTAACCTTTGCAAAAATGCTTGTACTTTTCCTGTGCGAATACATTAATACCAAAAGAAGCTAAATAACATCCAACCATATTTCAATCAATCATTTTCTTCAATCATCACCCTTCAGTTTTAGTCAGGTGTTTTGCTGTAAAAGCAAAAATGAATTACGAGCTGACTAGGTTAGTTCTATCAAACAAATCACGTAAAATACTACATATGAATCTTGTGTACTTATTATTACTTAATATTGTAAGTTTTAAAAACACAACGTATAAGTTCATATGCTGTAACACAACGCTCAAAACCATTATATTACAAGCCGAAATAGCTCAGTTGGGAGAGCGTTAGACTGAAGATCTAAAGGTCCCTGGTTCGATCCCGGGTTTCGGCAAGGCTTTTTCCTCAACTCAGTGCTGAGAAGTAAACTTTATGTCAACAGGCATAAGCTATGTTAAAAAAAATAATAAGAAGAAAAGTGGTATGCAGAGGCAAAGCCGATGAAACTACTACAGCGAGTACTGTATATTGGTCTTTCACTCTCTCCGGTTATGTAGTGTGGAGTACATATAATGGCCTGATGATGTCGCTCTAGGTTTTAGTTCATTTAATCACCCCTGCGATTTTGCTGTAATTGCAGCAGAGGGCGATGTTGGTTTACAATTCAGTAGTAGTCACCTCGTGGAAAAACTCGAGAAAGGCCACCATGGAAACATGTACTGACTAGAAAAGCATGGAAGTCGCTGGACTGCAGAATGACATGACGGTACAGTGCCTACAGTATGACAGCTTGAACACAGTGCACCTGTTTTGATGTCTCAACTGACTGCATACCTCTTTGTGCCTCACAATATGCTGCTGCTTGGCCTAAATGTTTGGTCTGTTACATAGGCTACCATAACATAACAGGATAAACGTTACAGCATTTTTATAAAGTTGACCGGAACATTGCGGAGTCGCAGTCTATTTTTTTGACATCTCATGTTTTCAGCACAAATGTCTACTCTTCTGTGTATCCGTTTCTTTGTTTATTTATCTATTGTATTGAAATATTTCTTGATAAAATATCGTCAATTCTATCGTCATATCTCAATCCCATTTATAATGTGTATAATGATAATGTAACCACTATATTTATTTTTCTCCTACATTTAAAACCTGTACACTTAATATTTATTAGAAGTTAAAGGAGTAACGTTAGTTCATCCAAAAATGAAAATTTGCTAAAAATTGACTCACCCTCAGGCCATCCGACCAAGATGTAGATTAATTTCTTAATTCGTCAGCACAGATTTGGGAAAAAAATAGCATTACATTACTTTCTCACCAATGGATCCACTGCAGTGAATGGGTGCCATCAGAATGAGAGTCCAAACAGCTGGTAAAATAATCCACAAGTAATCCACACAATTTAAGTCCACCAATTAAGGTCATGTGAAGCAAAAAGCTGTGTGTCTGTAAGAAACAAGTCCATCATTAATGTGTTTTAACTTTAAAACATTGCTTATACCAAAATATGAAATGTAGCCTAATGCTAAATTTCTCCAGATATGTTCTGATGAAGAAACAGACTCTTCTGTATCTTGGATGGCCTGCGGGTGAGAAAAGTAAAAAAAAAAAGTTAGCAAATTTAAATTTTTGAGTGAACTCTTCTTTTAAAATTCAACTATGTTCTTATTTTCTTCTGTTTTTATTATTATATGCAGGGATGTGTTGTCTTTGATGTTATTATGATATCCTTGTGATGATGTATAGTTAAACCCACCCCCCCCAAAAAAAAACAAACAACAACACTAGTTGCTTTCTTTTAAGTCAGCCCAGGTCTTGAATTATTAAGCCATCAATGTAGATAATAAAGTGCGTGTTTTGAAGTCTTGTACTGTATGTTGTCTGACTCCTTTTCTTGTATTATGTGCTCTGTTTTTGTTAAAATAGCCACAGAAGCTGGAATGGCGTTAAACACAAACAAACAAACTCTGTTTTTGTTATTGTCAGTGGAGTTATTGTCATAAAGCAAACAAAAACACCTCAGTATGAGGTTAATTTATGCTGCTTTATATATAAGGATATGGCACTGTTTTTGTATCATTCTTGTTTTGTATGTTTTTATGCTACTAGACTATTTAAGCACAACATTAATCTCAATAAGGAAAATATTTTTCTTCCTTCAACAGAAATGCTGGATGCTTCCACATGCTTTATTGGACTCCAGCAGTAATCTGTGAGTGTGTTTACTTGTTCTTAAATAAATAGAAAAAAAAACAGCATCATTAAATTGTTCATTATAACTGAAACAGCACCCCACCCATCTTACATTTTAGCCTCCTTGATCTTGTTTTTTTTTCCTGGTTTAAAAATTCCAGGAAGTTTCTGTTTATTGTTTTAAATGAACAACAATATTCAGGCATCAAAGAGTGAAGAGGGAGTTGGAAATAGGTTAAAGGTCAAGATTATTCCCCCTTTCCCTGTAGCCTGAGTATGTTTTGTGTCGGTTAGAGCAGTGTTTCCCAACCTTTTTTTAGTCGCGGCACCCTTTGGAAATTTTAACAAACGTGTGGCACCCTACAAAATTAATTTTGGCTCTCGACAGACGGCACCCCGGTTGGGAAACACTGGGTTAGAGCACATAAACGTGGCCTTGGGCTGGAAAACTATGGTTAATTTCTAAGTAATTGCAAAAAATTACCTCATCACCATTACAAAAATCATTTGGCTAGCATTTTTTTTATACATTTACTACTAGTTTAAGTTCTCTGGCTTACATCTAATCTGTTTTTCAGTAGCCAGTGGTGTCATTTAAGAAGCAGAGAGTCTTTACAAACCAAATTTTTGTTGACTAGCCAGACATGTTTTGCTGGATGGACAGCATGACAGAGATGCGCTCAGACAGGACGGACATAATAACACGTGAGAAAGATGCTGACGGGACTACGAGACAGATAAAGATTGTCCTTTAGTCTTGCAGAAGTGAATCGCATGAAGACATGGGTTCATGTTTTATCCCAAAATCAAAAGAAATGTATGGAATAATGTTTTGCTTAAATTAAGTAATTACACTTTTTTTCTGCATTGTGCCTTCATTTTCATAACAAAAAATACAATAAAATTTGCAGAAACTGTACTTATCCGCAGCCCATCTAAGATGAGATTTCAAAAATTTAGCATTAATTTGCATCACCTTCTCTGCAGTGAATGGGTGCCGTCAGGATGTGAGATAAAACAGCTGATAAAAACATCACAATAATCCACAAGTAATCCAAATGACTCCAGTCCATCAATTAATGGTTCGTGAAGAAAAAAGCTGCATGTTTGTAAAAACAAAAACAAAAAAACAAATCCACAATCAAGGCATTTTAAACTTCAAACCATATTGTTGTTCACTATAGTAACGAAAATCTCTACAATAATGACTTCATTGTCTTAATGCAAAGTTCAATTATTTATTTTATTTGGGAGTTTCTTTACTATTTTGTTCCACTTGCAGTGATATATAAAGTTAGTGGTCTGTCCTTGTGTGTATCAGTGTGATTTAATGCACATCAGGGTCACCCTGTTGTTTTTGTATTTTGTGTGTGTGAGCGTGTGCAGGTCCTCTTTTATTTGATGTCCTGTCTGAAGTATCATGATTCAATGGCAGTAATCCAGACTGGCTGCAGGGGCCATCTGTCTTAACGTGCTCTACATACAACCAAACAAATGTTTTCAGCATTGATAGCTGACCTAAGAATAGCAGGATTTGGCAATTTACCATAGCAACTGCCATAGCTGAGGAACCTGGTTCATGTTAGGCTATACCTTTGTGACTTTAGCTATTGTCTTTGCATAGACACAGCCTCAGGAAGTGGAGATTAACAGAAGGAATAGTGTTTGTGATCATCACTCATCCTGTTCTTCCCTTCCAGCTCTTTCTCTCTGTGTC
The DNA here is from genome assembly GCF_001515625.1 of Sinocyclocheilus rhinocerous. NCBI lineage: Eukaryota > Metazoa > Chordata > Actinopteri > Cypriniformes > Cyprinidae > Sinocyclocheilus > Sinocyclocheilus rhinocerous. The sequence goes on from NW_015649998.1 coordinate 201,482, forward strand.
TGCTTGCCTTTCAAGGAATACTGAGATGTAGCTCACACGTGTTTGGCACGGCGAGGCAAAGATGGGCTCTTAAGATTTGGACAACTCTTTCAGCTATGTGCACATGAGATTATTTAAAGTAAATCTCTGCTGGAATTTAAAGTAAATATCTCTCACAATAATATACCGGTCACAAATTAGAAGTACAAAACAAGGATTTGAAAAGAAAAATGTCAGAGGATTAGCATATTCTCACAAAGTTTACGCTACTTCATTTGCAGGAACGCCACTTAACTCTTTCCCCGCCAGCATTTTTGAAAAAAGTTGCCAGCCACCGCCAGCGATTTTGATGATTTTCACTAAAATTTGATGGCCTCCAGAATATTTTGCTGTATGAATATTTGAATATGCAATACACCAAAATAAAGATCAGAGACTCAACTTTTAAACAAAAAAAAAATCCGTTTTATTCTAGCTTAAAGCATTCTTTTTTTATCAACACTTGAATATAGGTAGGTTTCATAAAAATGCGCAATTTTTAGCAAAAAGGTGAGAAAATCTAATTTTTATCAAAACCTACATCTGGGTAATATTCAGTACGATTATCAAAGCATAAATCCAGTAAATCGCTTCTATCAACACCTCCAAAGCTTGCACAGACATATTTGATCCACTTCCTGGATCGACATTTTACTCCGTAACATTATGCAGTTTTCATTTATATGCTGCCATTGCTGATGATCGCATTATTTTTCATATGCATCTGTGTACATAAGAGATCGCTCGTTTCTCCGTCCTGTTCACCTGTGTTTTTGTTCGGGAGGTTTTGTACTCATTCAGAAGATGTGTAATAGCGCCCCCTAGTGTATAACACTGAAAACACGAAAAGCCATAAAAACTTGTCTTTGGCGGGGAAGCTTTGTCTTCTAAAAGACAAGATAGCTCGTCAATGGCGGGGAAAGAGTTAAAACCGACTCATCGATTCACTCCAGAAGGCCTTTATTAACCCCCCGGAGCTGTGTGGAGCAATTTTTATGAAGTACGGATGCAGTTTTTTGGGCTAAACCCCATTCTCTGCCATTATAAAGCTTGGAGGAGCCAGGACATTTTTTTTTAATGTAACTCCAATTGTATTCATCTGAAAAAAGAAAGTCATGTACACCCAGGATGGCTTGAGGGTGAGTAAATCATGGGGTAATTTTCATTTTTGGGTGAACTATCCCTTTAAGGACACTTCTATGCTATAATATATGTTTATACAAATGCTCCCAAATAATAGCCCAAATAGATTTGAAACGCTTATTAGGCAATGAGAGAAATCCTGTTCTATATTTAGCTTTCCCTGAAGATTTCCTGAAGGCAGCCAAACACAATTTATTGTAAGTCTGTTCACTGAGCTGCATGCATAACCCCACAGCGAGGTGGCAAAGGCTCAGCATCACTCTTTTTAATGGTGCTCTCAGGCAATAATGAGCAAACCACTGGATGCCAGGCAGGGTTGTTGACTCAACAAGAGCTGGCATAAATATTTTAACTGCAACAAAAGAGGGTAGTTTCCGTTAGTTCTCACATTGACTAGACTCTTTAATCCCTTTTACTGACAGTGTTGTTGAATGAGTCAACTATTACGGCAAAACATTCAACTAAATGACAGCCCTTTCATCCCATTAGATCCACCTTTTGAATTCAAACAAACTGTAGGCTGCAGACAAATGTCACAGAGATCACAAGCACAGACATTACAGGAAATGCCAAACTCTGTGAAGGTTTGTTCATGGTTTGTTTGTACATGCTTGATGGATCATCAAGCCCTTTTCCAGTAATAAAATAAGGCAAGTATATTTCAACAAGTGTTATTACTAGTATTCTGGTGACCTTATAGCAGTGCTGGAGAGGGTATCTTCTGAAGCTACAATCTTCTCTAGCAAATATTCTATTAAAAAAGTAGTTCAACTGCATTTCAAGCACCTAAAATTGCTACTATACTAGTGATGAAATATTATATATTGATATTATACTATCAGTTTATACACTACTGTATGGGGTACATTTTTTATTCAGCAAAAAACACATTAAACTGGCACAGTAAAGACATTTATAATGTTAAAAAAGATTAATAAAAAAAAAATGCTGTGCTTTTAAACTGTCTATTGATCAAAGGATCCTAAAAAAGTATCATGTTTTTCACAGAAATATTCAGCAGCACAACTGTTTTTAACATTAATAATAATAATAGTACATTTTTCTTGAGCACTAAATCACAGAAATAAATAAATTACATAAATGAATCAAACTTCTTTTAAAGACATTAAAGTCTTGCCAACCCCAAACTTTTGAATGGTAGTATTATTCATTTATTTTATTTATTTTGTCTTAACAATGTTAATTTGACACAAAACCTAGATACAACTAATAAAACAACAAAATTTTTAATATAAGAAAAAATATTGCTGAGTCAAAACAGTAAACGGCAAAACAGCATTAAATTAAATATTTTGCTACAAAAATATTTAGTTTATTTTACATAAAAAGTAAAATGCCACACAGGGACTCAAATGAATCTGGTAATCATTGCTTTTGATCATGTTCATTGAAATGAAGCATCTGAATGTATTGATTTGCTATAAAGAAGGAACTAATAGATTCAGAGAGGGCACAGCGCTTGTTTGATTATTAACTTTGCTCGCTTGAATGTAATGCTGTGGGCACAATGCAGTATGACATTAAAATGTAGTATTTGGTTCTGTCCAGTGTAACTTAAGTCTAATAGTTTCCAATTTAACAAGTGATGAGATGATTAGTGTCTGTGTGATCTTATGATACTACTACTATTTTTAATATAGAAGGAATAGCAAAAATAATACAGCTAATAATAACAGGTCTCACTCTTGCTATCTGTCACACACAATTTTGACTTGTGACTGTGGCGTCATTGCTGTATTCTGTTCTGTCTGGTCTTGTTGGTTATGCTTCAGTAATGTTATGCTCTGGGCTGGATTTACTGTGCTTGTGTTGAAGAGAGCTACAGTAGATGATATAGATCAGGGGTGTCCAAACTACGGCCCGCGGGCCAAATGCGACCCGTGGATGAATGTTAAGCGGCCCGCAGCTGTCTTAATAATCTATATTATATATGGCCCGCCAAGCATAATTTACAATGCCAGTTTGTCAGAAGTATTTGAATGTCTGGCCCTGCACGTGTTACAAAAACAAAGTCAAAACTTGTTTGCCCATAACTCTGGGCTCTGCCGGGAGTCTTAATATAGAGAGATATCTTACTGTATAAGTGTTGTTTTGCATGAACTGACACAAGCGTCTGTTAGAGGTTGTTCACAGGACCATATCAGACACTTCTAAAGAGGTGACTGGTGTTTAATGCAAATTTAATAGGATATCATAATGTATTTTGCTGAAAAATCAGAAGATCATCTGTTAGCACTTGTCAAAACAAGTGTCACATTTGAGAAAATATAATATAATATAATATGTGTACTCCGCTATAGGAAGTATTACCCAGAAAGGGGCTAGATAATTTATTAATAAATTAATGTTTTATTAATAAATGAATAATAATAATAATTGTAATTATTTTATTTTTGTACAATTTTTTTGCCCCGTTCTGTGCAATACTTCCTATAGTGGAATTACATAAATTATTATTCACACCAAGCAGACAATTATGGCAAATGTTGAATTGCAAGATTTTTTTTATTTTTGATCAACTTGTACCTTTTTTTTTATTGTTCAAAAAAACAAGAAAAACAAAACAAAAACAGGTCTGTCACATGTGAGCGAAAAATAGATTTGGGGCACCTTCAACTGTGCTGTGAACAGCCTTAGAGTCTTTGGTGAAGTCAATATCAGGGCTTGTGTTTCAGAAAAATGACTTTACCTTGAGAGCCACCATCAGAAAGTATTTGACCTCATTTATTTTTCATAGATTGTTACTGGAATGCAACTGTTGTCACGGAGACAGTTTATTCACTACAGCAAGTGGAGTATCAGGTGGTTTCCCTTTTAGCTTAGCGTAATGTGCGAAGAATGTTTGTGCGTCTGTGAGTCTGTGGAGTTTCCACAGGACGACTGCATGACAGGATAATTTTAGGTTATCTTGTGCTCTCCCACTATTCATTCATCAAGACAGCTATACAGTTAACTGTCATTCAACATAATAGAAAGTCCTTGTTTGTAATAGCTTAAATTTTCTAGGGCAGTGATTAGGGATGGGTACCGAAACCCGGTATTTAATCGGTCCCGGGGCTAAATTATGAAAGACCGGAGTATCGATAAGCTCTGACGTTAACGGTTCTGCTATCGGTACTGGAGAAATTAAGAAAACACACATACATTTATTATTGCTATATATACATTATCTTGCAAATTCTATCTCACCAGAGTCGCCAGCTGTTTTTCAAACATTTGTCTATGATGCATTTTTGCTATTCGCAATTCAGAAGCGAGATCGTGCTCACGCGGAGGAGCTTCAGCACGCGCAACATGAAAGCCCTGTTTAATTATGATAGAAGAGAGAACTAAACATTCAAACTGCTTACACTTTAGGCCTGTGGCTGTTTTAAGCTAATTTTTTTTTTTTTCATTTCGATTTTGTCTTCTAAGGATTATACAAAAGAAGACGTGAAAAAAGCTATTAAAAACTAGCTGCGTTTCGTCTTGCGCAACTTCTTTCCCTTCACAGCGGTGCGCATTCGTTCCTCCCTAAAACCCAAGGTTAACGGTAACTTAACGTCAGAATCAGCTCAGTCGGTGATTGTTGTAAAATGCCTACTTAAACACAGTTTATGTCTTAAGTGGAGGAGAACAGTGGGAGAAAATCCGATGTGTGTCAATATATTATTGTCTTAAAGTGACAGACTGGCGCTTGGGCCATCAAAATGCAAAGAGAAAATCACTCACAGCTCTTAATCTGAATAACGTTAAGAAATGAATTAATGAATACTTCAGTAAGGATGACTGTGACAGTAAAGACGTTTATAATGTTACAAACATTAATTACTTCGGCAATAATAATAAATGTATCTTGAGAACCAGATCAGCATATTAGAATGATTTCTGAAGGATCATGTGGCAAAGCTAAATTTTCAGCAGCTAATACTCCAGGCTTCAATGTATGATACACTGAAGACTGAAGTATTAGCTGCTGAAAATTTAGCTTAGCCATCTCAGGAATAAATTATATTAAATATTAAAATAGAAAACAGTTTTCTTTTAAATTGTAATAACTTTTTTTTTTTTTTCAAATTTGTAACAAATTAAATGCAGCCTGGTTAGCAATTAAAACAAATCAGGAATCTGTGTGTGTGTGTGTGTTGAAGAGAGTTTCTTATTCTAGAGACGTGATTGGACAAAAATGCAGGATGAATCATCAATATTTTAGGTGTAAAAATTGTAAACTTTTTAATGCACAAACATTACTTTTATGCACTAGCATAATGTGCAATGATGTGGGTGTAAAATAAGCTGTTTATTTCTGTAAGTATATTATTATCGATGATGGATCCAGACTCAGAGGACATTTATGGAGTGTGTCATCTGATCTCTCTGCACTATGAACCTATTATGTAGAGAGAGGAGACCCATTAGCTGGAGTTTCCCTGACCTAAGTGTGTGCTTTTAGTGTATGTTTGCATGCAGGGTTATATAAGAGAGTTACTCTGTCTCTCGGCAGCAGAAATTGTGGCTGTCATCATGACAAATATGCTGATGGGGATCAGCAGCTTCATTACACTCATGGCACACTACATCTCCATACGTCTTACTTGATCGCTGATGTGTGTGTTTGCGCGTGCATTGGAAAATGTTGGCTGAGGATCTCGCGTCTCATTTGATTTTGATTCTCATGCAGGAATTAGATCCATTAACCTTTGTGGAACGTCATCCCGTTTCAGCTACCATTTCCAGTTCCTCCACACACACGTACACTCGTTTACACACACTTAGTACACACAGACGGTCTTTGGGGAGCCTTGAAATATGCCAGACAGAATAGTGAGAACTGATATGACGCGGCAACATGCACTCACCTCGGCTAGTTACACATTCTATGTTTAGAGATGTAATAGCTAATACAATCGTTATTTTTCTCACTTATGTCTTTGGAAAAGTGATTTGCATGGTGTCCCGAGAGATGTTCTACTTCAATTGAAGAAAATGCAGGTTTCTGTGCCCCGCATTAACTGTGATGTGGGAGAGGGGGAATTGGTGGGCCGCTGCCTAATGTGCTCCAGTGAAAACTTTTGTAATTTGTTACCACACAAGAAGTCAATGATTAATGTTGTTGTTGAGCGCTAACCACAGTAATGGGAATTTCACCATCTCACACTACAGGGACTTCATTATGTGTGTGTTTCACAATGTACAGATGCTATCTTTAGATTTGGGCATAGGCTCTTATGACTTAGTATTAGGGATGTACTGATATTAAAGCTCGATAATAAGCCAATGCTATGACCAGTAATCAATCTTTTTTTGTACTTTTTTAAAAACATTAAAAGAAATTGTTTTAAAAGCTATAAGTGAATTTGAAATTCAACAAAAAAATGATATTTTAAGATTTGCTAAAAAAATACATTTAACAGGGTTTTAAATTATTAATTTTAAGTTGTTGTTACACAATGACACAAAGGAAATAAGCATGCTCTATTAAATATCAAAGATTAACTATGTAAATGTAAAATATTACAATATCACCACGTCCAATGCGGCAGTTGAGTTTATATCATGCCATTTTGACTTTATAACTCACAGTTGGAAATGTAAACTCACAATTGCAAAGTCAGAATTGTGAGCTAAAAAGTCACAATTACCTTTTTTTATTTTTATTCAGTGGCAGAAACAAGCTTCTATACATCTTTGACCAGTAATGACTGATTGTAACATTGAAACATGAATTTTCTGTCAAGCTACTTTGAAATTGTGTTGTAAAATGCGAAATATACAAATAAACTTGAATTTAATTGACTTGAATTAAAATTAACAAATTTTAAATGTACTGAATTAGAACATTTACAAATTTTGTGTTGATTATTATTTAGCAATCAAATGACAAATCTAGGTTTAATTTTTTAGTGTTCAAGAAGGTCACTAGCGAGTTTCCTTCTGTTCTCATTCTTGCTGTCTTTCATTCTCAACCTTGCATATTTTGTGCCTTCTGTCCTTCTTTTGTTGTTGTTCTTTCTCATTAATCTCTAATCTTAGTAGGTCAATGCTAATCATTATGTAACAGACTGTGATCCATACAAAAGGTCTCTCAATAACATACACTGTCTTAAGCATGAAGCCTGGACACACTGCCTGAGGTTTATATAGGATGGAATTTAATGTTTTGTGTGTGAATTGTGGCGCCTCGGGTTCAGCGGCATGTTAATTGTGTCCTAGAAAAATAATTTAGCCAAACATAAGGCATGAAAGCATAGCAGAGAGGAGGAATGATGTGCAGATGGAGGAGTGGAATGATGACAGGATTTAGGAAAGAATGAAAAAGCTGCAGCAGCAAGGCTGAATATCATCACACTGCTCACCTAACTGTCATCTTTATAACAACACAAACATATTGTCCAGGTAAGAGAAATAGTGCAGCCGTCTGTGTGGCAGCTCACTGTAGCTCTGATGTCGCATTGCTGTCTAAGATTCCTATTCTCCTCATTCCTGTTCCTGAAAGCCTGCAGTCTGAATCATGCCTCCACACTCTCAGCTGAAACTGCGTCACTTCTCACTGTTGTACAGACGTCACAGACACCAGTCGCCCCTCAGGTGCAATGACAGTCCAATCACAGTCACGCCTGCACAATTACACTGTTTAAATTGAGCAATAAACCACCAAAACGGCAGCGTCAGCACTGCGTGACACTACACTGGCACACATACTTTATCATAACGTTGGCAGGAGACTGCAGAATGGTTTTCAGAATATGACTCGTCCATTTAAGGCCATTTAGAGGATGCTGACTCGAAACCTTGTGAAGCTGTTATTTTTGTAGGCACTTTGATAAAGTCTTTCAGTGTATTAGCTTAGTTCACCCAAATATGGAAAACCTGTATGACTGAATGACTTCTGCAGAACACAAAAGAAGATATTGGTAAAAACAAAATTGTAATTTTGTTTGAAAACTGAATGAAAGCATTTTTCAAAATAGCTTCTTTTATGTTCCACGGAAGAAAATAAGTTGTACATGTTTGGAACGCCATAAGGGTGAGTAAATGATGACCAGTGTTGGGGGTAATGCATTACAAGTAACACGAGTTATGTAATCAGATTACTTTTTTCAATTAACTAGTAAAGTAATGCATTACTTTTAAATTAACAAGAAAATATCTGAGTTACTTTTTTAAATAAGTAATGCAAGTTACTTTGTTTTCCTATTTATTTACTGACACCTTTCCTGTCCCCGTGTTGAGAGAAATTGGGAGTATGTGCAGAGGCATTTTCTTCAGCCTGAGGCTTATTAATTTCACTCTTGATGTGAAAGGGCCTTTACAGTCACCAAAAATATAACGTTTGGGTTTTCTGTTATTAAAAATAAATAAGCAAGCCCAGCCCAGGTAACAAAAAGTAACGCAAAAGTAACGTAATGCATAATACTTTCCATAAAAAGTAACTAAGTAACGCAATTAGTTACTTTTTTATGGAGTAACGCAATATTGTAATGCATTACTTTAAAAAAAGTAACTTTGCCCAACACTGCTGCTGACAAAGTCATGGTTCTTACTGTTACACCAAATATAGCCAACTGAGAACATGAGGAGAATCTAGATGCTTTGCTGATAACATTTTGAATAGAATCATTAGTAAAGTGCAAGTGAGTAAATTTAAAGGTTAAGCATCTAATTTATACAACATATGAAGAGTTTAGTTGTCTCTGCACATTAAATTGCCATAGGAGAATGTATCTTAAAATAAAAAGCCCTTTAAGGCACTATACTTTTCCCTTTATCTTTACAAAACACCAAGTATACAATTTCACTTTAAGGGCAGATGGGGTCAGATTTTCTATGCTTAGACGTTATTGTTGTGTCATGCTTGTATGAGTCTGCTTTGGAAAAACATGTTTTGATGTAAAGGAGGCATGTATATGAAGAGAAACAGCATGACTGACAGTAAATATGGGTGAACGGCTACATGTGGTCTATGTGAAATGTGCCTCCTGTTCTATTGATGGTGCAGGTGTTGTGTTGAAGTTTGTTTATGTGTGCGTCTTTGTGTCCTGAGCTCTTTCATCAGGTAACCGGTCACATATATTGCTGCTTTCTGCTTGGAAAATTCCATGCTGCATCCTTGAAGAGGAGAGAGAGCAGGAGGGAGGGTGAGAGTGAAGATGAGAGATGTGATGGAGAGAGTGTTCGAGAGAAAGTGTGAGAAGGACAGGAGGAGTGTAATGAGATGAGATTAGATCATGCCATGGTGTAAAGAGGGCCATATCGACCCTTATCTAATTTAATGCACAGAATGTGAATGGAAAGCTCTGGTACCAAGAGCAACCACACAGAGAATAAATTTTACAGGGAAAGTGTTTCTTCAAATCATTTGTTTCTTTGCTGTAGGCCTATAGAACAGTGTTCTGGGAATATCAGATTTTTTTTTTCATAAAGTCAGAAACATTTTGAGTGATTATACTTTTTTTTTTTCTAGTGCTCTGCTTAGTTTATCAACTAGATATTGCTATTTTTGAGTAAAGTGATGTAATCATGCATGACTGGAGAAATTGCTTGATAAAACCTTGTTACTCACTGTTGCTTATCTAATTGAATTTTTTTAACCCATAATATTTTTTGCAAATTATAGGTAGTTTCTTCTGCTGGTAAAATATGTGACCCTGGACCACAAAACCAGTCATAAGGGTCAATTTTTCCAAATTTAGATTTATAAATCATCTGAAAGCTGAATAAATAAGCTTTCCATTGATGTATGTTTTGTTATAGGGACAATATTTGGCCGAGATACAACTATTTGAATATCTGGAATTTGAGGGTGCAAAAAAATCAGAATATTGAGAAAATCACCTTTAAAGTTGTCCAAATGAAGTTCTTAGCAATGCATATTACTAATCAAAAATTAAGTTTTGATATATTTACAGTAGGAAATTTACAAAATATCTTCATGGAACATGATCTTTACTTAATATCCTAATGATTTTTGGCATAAAAGAAAAATCTATAAGTTTGACCCATACAATGTATTGTTGGATATTGCTACAAATATGACTGCTTTTGTGCTCCAGGGTCATATATTATATAAACAGAAACGTTAATTTTGTATGCGATTAATAAAAATGCAAGTGGTGATCTACAGTCTGATGCACTGGGACTCAGGCGTGTCGATGAAGAACACCTGTGCACCTGCAGGGGGCGGAGTCTCCCGGGAGACGGGGCTGGGGCAAAATCAGTCATAAGGGTCAATTTTTTGAAATTGAGATTTATACATCATCTGAAAGCTGAATAAATAAGCTTTCCATTGATGTATGTTAGGATAGGGACAATATTTGGCCGAGATACAACTATTTGAATATCTGGAATTTGAGGGTGCAAAAAAATCAGAATATTGAGAAAATCACCTTTAAAGTTGTCCAAATGAAGTTCTTAGCAATGCATATTACTAATCAAAAATTAAGTTTTGATATATTTACAGTAGGAAATTTACAAAATATCTTCATGGAACATGATCTTTACTTAATATCCTAATGATTTTTGGCATAAAAGAAAAATCTATAATTTTGACCCATACAATGTTTTTTTTGGCTATTGCTAAAAATATACCCCGTGGTCCAGGGTCACATATAACTTAAATCACAAGAGCCTGTTTTTATTTATTTATTTATTTATTCTACCTTCCCCTTGTATGTTGTTACAACAGTTCAATTAAGTGTTAAGAGATTAATTTTTAGGTTTTCCTTCATCTTCATTAGCTTTGTCAAATTCTGCAGAGTCTCTTTACATTGCTTAACAGCTTTTTGGGTCATTTGAAGTCTGCTGCTTTGCCAGAGCAGCCAAAGATAATTTGTTAAACATTCAGTCAGTAACAGCCTGACTCCCTGAATAAGCTATTTTGAGGTTTGTATTTAAAAATGTATGATCCCCTATATGTTCTCATTGTTCCCTCAGCATTCTCATTAAAAATCCGTTCAAACATTTTGGCCTGTTTTTGGATTTTGTAATTTTCATAGTCTGAGTAATCTAGATCTGTGCCAGGTTGAACCGCATGCTTGCTCTTTGATTTACTGTCCAAAGATTATGCTGACTCCAGGCTTTATTCTCACCTCATAAAACCAACTAGGCGAATCGGTTTAATTCTTAAACGGCAAAGATTTGAATATGCATTCACAATTGTTGCACTTGGTATACTTAAGTGTATTTTTGCTCTAAATAATTTTGTTGATGGCAAAGATGTAGTTGATGTTCAATTATGTAAAATTTATAACAATGGTAACAATAAGAAAATCAGATTCAGATGTTTTGGAAAGTATGTGATGTGGCAATCAATTAATGCCAATTACTTGAGATTGCTTATTTGTGTATCAATTTGTCAATTTTGAGCCTATATCTTTGAATGCTTGGCTGATTAAATTATATCTCCACATGTCAGTTCATATACCAGAACATATCTGTTTATTTTGTGGATTTTGAGTAAATAGTGCATTTACTTTCAGAAATTTAGCAAACGTCTCATAATGAAACAGTATTGTAGGCCTATTGCAGTTATATCGGCCAATGGCTGCCATGCTTTCAAGATATTGCCACTAATATAAAAAAAACAGTTGACTGTTTGTTCATTGGAGGCATTATGGATTAATTGTATATCAGTGGATGTTTTTGCAGAGAAGGAACAGGAGATTGAACATGTTAAAGAGATTTAAATGTTCAGCCTGTAAAAGGTAAGCTATAGAGAGGCAGATGAGCGAAAAGCAAATAGATTGAGTACATAATAAGAGGATAGAGGGGAACTGCTACTTTTTGTACCAGAAGTAAATGTGTGTGTGTGTGGTCTCTGCAGAAACACGTGCTGCTCTGCTCACATGCAGCAGTGATTACAAAAATTTTGCAGTACCCCTCCAATACCAATACTGACTCACTCATCCCTCTGGTACCAACCCATATCTGACTGTATTCTCTAAGACACACAGAGTCTCTGCAGGATTGTCAGTTTCTGCACAGTTTTATCAGCATTTCTCCAGAGAATTTTGCTAATGAGCCGCCACACAGCGACAGAACGCGATTGTCAGTCACGTTTGGTGCACTCAGTGGGGGTTGTTCATACAAAGTTCTGTTTTGAAAGAGATTTCTGACCTCATTCTATAAGACGAAGAGGGTTTCTTAAATTTCCTTAAATCTTTAGGACTCAAAACCGAATTTTGGAAGTTTAGTTCGGCTATGTGCTGATGTTGGTGATAATATGTACGTAATTAATTATGTGTTACACATTTTCCTCTCAATATCAAAATAAACACAAATGACAGCGGTGAGAAAACAACAGTTAAGAAAACATCTAATCATAGCGGCGTGAATATTCAGCACTTCAGTCAAGTTACGTTGCACTTTTTTCAATAGATTGTTTTATAGCATCTTTACAATATTAAACATGAAAAACAATGTCAGTGTCGCTTTCAATTAGAATTACAACTTCACTTTCTTCTATAAAACAGCTCTGCAGTGTGATCATGTTTTTAATTACTTTTGACCTTAATGGAAGAAATTAATCAGAAGATTTCCATGTCAAAGAAGGCAGAGTCAAAAATCGCACCTGTTACGTAATCACCACAGACTAATGGTATTCAAAGGTTTTTCCAGAAAGTTCGCTGTGGCAAGCTGTTTTAAACTCCCATAACAAACCCCAAACAAACATTGTTTTGATTTTGTTCACAATGACGTCATTCTAGTTTGTTCTTTGATTTCGTTCGAAGGCCTTTATAGCTGCACTACTTAACTGGCCTCTATCATTGTCTGTGGTTGAAACACAAAATAGCCGTTTATTTGCTGATGAGTAATGCTGATGATACACGGGGCAAATTTTTGAGCAATTTTGCCAGGCAATTTTTTTTTGAGCAATGTTGCTTGGGCACTTTGCCACTGAGAACGGGTATCAAATTTCTGTCTGGAGACTTTAGATCGGTCGTGGGCCCTGTGTCTCACTTGGCTGCCCGTTGATGGCAACATTGCCCAAAGTTGCCTTGTGTATCATCATCAGCCTTAGTTTGGTAGCTTGACCTTCTTTTCTCTGTTTATGGACATGACATAAAAGTATGCCAGGTCAAATGACAAAGACATAAAATTTCCTGTAAAATCTGATTCGATCAATCAAATTATAAATCATTATTGTTGGCTTACTGTAATGAATTGAGGTAAGGGAGAGTGTTAATTTTTTTATTTTGTTTTTAGCGATATACTTGCTATGGAATGGCAATTTGTTCTTTTTTACTCCCAAAAACTTTCATAGTGTAGCTATGGGTAAACTATGGATACCATTTTTAAGTGTGTTGACCTACTTTTTGCATTAAGTTGATCCCATATCTCAAAGCTCATAACTCATACAAAAACAAATGACCGTTTTGGGCATCTATAAAGAGTGTGTCTACTTTCAACTAATTTAAGGCGGACTAAAAAATTTATTTCAAACAGCTGATTTTTCATTTTGTTTATGTGATCTGGCATGTTGCAGCTTTTGCCCAGTCAGAGCATTTAAGAGAAACTTCATATCCTCCATTCCTAGTCTCCAGTGACCCACATAAAAATCCTGCAGACCTACATTACTCTCATTTAACAAAGTGGCTCATTTGTAGAGCAGAGAGGCTGGCTTTGGGGTTGGATATTAGAACATTGTGAAGCACACATATAGACACAAGACCTGGCAATCACGTTAAAACAGCTGTTCCACACATACACACCTGATACTCCCCCCTCACACTGTTATAGATGCAGTTAATTAGAAAATGAAATTGATTAACCCATCGCAGCACTTGGGCATATTTGCACACAGTCTCAGTACATTGCATATGGTTGGGTGGATGTGGTGGGTGTCCACGTGCATGAGAAACACATGCCAAAGGCAGTAACTGTAAAAAAAATAGTTCATCATTGCTTTTCTCTATTTTTCTGTACATGGCAAGATATGCACTCAAGCATTAAGGAATTATAACGTGATAGAGACACAGAAATGAACACTTTACACTAGGGTTTAATTAGTTAACTACTTTAGTTACATGAACTAACAATGTTAATTTCAACATTTAAATTAATACATTTATTAAAACATTATTAAAATCAAAAGATGTATCTGTTAATGTTGTTTAATGGACCTGAGCGAAAATTAACTAACAATGAACATTTGTTTTTGTATTAACTAACACTTATAAAGGTCAATAAAAACTATAATAAGTAAATAATGTGTTTCTGATTGTTAGTTACTGCATTGTATAATGGGACCTTATTGTGAAGTGTTATCCGGCAATTAAATGAAATGGAGAGAGAATATAAGTGAGGGCAGACTACTCATCCAACTGAGGCTGGACACTTCTAGAAATGTCTGCAGATACTGTTACTCACAGTCTTGCTCACTGTGTTTCTGTGTCTTTCTGTTATTACCAGCAACTGCAGAGACTGTATGACACATTGTTTGGGATTGCCTTCCATATTTACTAACAGGCGTGACAGAAATAAGAGAGACATCATAATGCTTTAAATGATGCATATAGGTACACCTTTCAGTTAAAGGGGTCAACGGATGCCCATTTTCCACAAGTTGATATTATTCTTTAGGGTCTTGATGAAAAGTCTGTAACATAGTTTGGTTAAAATTTCTCAATGGTAGTGTAAAAAACACCTTTTTTACCCTGTCAAAAACAGCTCTTTTCAGAGCAAGCCATTTTGTAGCATTTTCCTTTAAATGTTAATGAGCTATGTTGACCCCGCCCCTCTCTTTTGATCTGCTCTCAGAGGAACTGTTTACTTTAGCCGCATTCATCGTGAAACTTGCTAATTAGCACATTATTAGGAAAGGCGATTTGCAAAGATTCATTAAAAAACCTTATACTCACTTCTTCTGTAGATGAGGCTGGATCACGAATGATTCGCGCGAAAATAGACGCATTTAGGCAGATCGGGGGCGCATTCCCTTCAAAAACAAACGTAATCCACTGCGTCTTCAGCGGCTCAGATGTCAGGAGTAAATGACGACTGCTATGTTCATTATTACATCCAGCTCACTCAGGGCGCGTCTAAGGTAAGACACCAGTCCAGTCTGTACTGTCAATCAAACTATCGTGGGAGGGGCCTGTTTTTGTGACGTCACACAGACAGGCATCTGAGATCGGCTCGATTTGAGAAGGAGGAAAAGATTTCAGTAGAAAAAATAACACTGGGTGGATTTTTATCATTATAGGGTGGTTGTGTACACACACTGCCAACACACATTTCAGTTCAAACTACTTGTAAAAGTGCATGTCGCATCCGATGACCCCTAGAGCCAGTCATGCGTTTCCTTACTCTAGAGCATGTGTGTCACACTCGGCTCTGGAGGGCCACCGTCCTGCAAAGTTTAGCTCCAACCAACTCCAACACACCTGCTTCTAGCACTCTCAAAGACTTTGATTAGCTGGTTTAGGTATGTTTATTTAGGGTTGGAGCTAAACTCTGCAGGACAGTGGCCCTTCAGGAGCTGAGTTTGACACACATGCTCTAGAAAGTGAATGTGCATTAGCTGGAAAATTCTGTTGTGTAGAATAATTTGATCTGTAGAAACACAAAGTATGATACTGTTATAAGTTCTAATATGTTACATAGACTCTTTTTACTAGATAGGATCTACTGTATGCATGGCTAAAAATAGCCGTTATTCTGTTGTGAAATGTTATGGGCTACATTTACACCTGTATATAGCACTGTCCACAAATGGATGTTAATTACATAAACAGAGTCAATAACCATTTGGCGAAACCGATGGATACCATTTTTGTATTTTTTTTTTCCTGTAATGCTGTTATTTCCTGTTATTGTACTATTTATATAATCATTCTTTTGTATTTTATGACAGGCTTCTTATGTACTTGCCAATTATTTACTTCTATTTTCTGGCATTAGTCCCTTTGTAAACCTTTTTTGTTGTTGCTGTTGTTCTTGTAAAGTGTTCTTTTAGGAAGATGTTATACAAACCAGGAGTTTTAGGAAGGTTATATAAATAAAAAATAATACTAATTATTGTTTCTGACAAGACATTATAGTTTCTAGTTATTAGTTACTAGTTACTGTTGCTGCAATATAGCTAAATATTAAAATAAAAGATAGATTTAGAATTTATTTTTTGACTTTATTTTAGTAGTTCTGCTAGGTGACAATAGTAGTGCAGAACATACATACTCAACCCGATCTCACGGCAATTCGTACATATTTTAATAGGTGGCTAATTTGTACGACGTCATTCGAACGAATTTGTAAGTTTCGTGAAAAATCGAATGAGCACCCCCATGCCCCTAAACCTACCCCTCACAGAAATCGTATAAAATCATACGAGTGAGGTTGTTTGAATTCGTACGAATTATCCACCTCGGAAAATACATACGAATTGGTTGTGAGCTAGCGTTGGCATACTCCACATAATCAGTCATTGCATGTTAACGTCCATGTGTCCGTCCATCCATCCCTCTGAATGGTTACTCTTTTGCAAGGTTGGATTTTAATTTTTTTATTAGTATTTCAAAAGTATATTGGGATATCTGCATTCTGGAAATTTCTTTTTTTTTTGTTTGTTTTTTTTGGCCTTTTTGTCTTTATTTTGACAGAACAGAAAATATTGACAGGAAGCGAATTGGGAGAGAGAAAGGGGGATGGGATCGGGAAAAGTCTACGAGCCGGGATTTGAATTCGGGATGCCTGTAGCGCAATATGTCAGCGTGCTGCCACGAGGCTATTGGTGCTAACATAGTGAAATTTCTAAAAGGATTCTCTAAAGACCATTTTAAAATTGACTACTTTGTAGTCCACTGGAATTGTAGTTTTTCAAAATTCTGGAGTTTTCAGAGTTTGAGAAAATAGGCCTATTCTAGATTGAGTTCACTGTGGTACTGGTGTTTGTGTTAGCTGTAAGCCCGTAGTTCTCTTGACCATGTTGATGAATACAAGTCATTGGTTGGTGGTTGAAAGGGTGTCTAATAGTTTGTTTGTGAGAGAGTGTACATGGTGGGGAGGCTGAAAAACTAAAAGGGGGTGAGATATATTTACTGAAAGAGCTATAAAGCTGTGGGGTGACTGGAGTTTGAAGCTATTTATGGCTCCCTATTTACCATCTGAGCTCCCATTTGAAGGGCTTGTGTGTGTGCGTCTGAGCATGTGTTTGCTGATTCATCATCCCTGCTTTCTCCTTGACATTACTGTCGTGATTGAGTGCTTCTGAGTAGTGGAATCAGAGAAATGTGATGGGGATGGCATGAGCTAAGAAAACTTCTGGCTCAGACACTCTGAAAACTCCTGTTGGGTGTCAGAGACTCTCAGCTTTCATTCCAGTCTCTGTTTAAAATACTGTTTCCTTAAAAGCATTGCAATGTGGTTTAATACAGCGATACATTTTTGATAATGGTCAACTGTGCTTTGTTAATGGTAAACTCTGATGAAACTCATCACAAGACTTTAACGTCCTTTTTTGTGCACTTGTTGGTGACATGCAAAGGTTGATGAATTGGCTTCTTTTTTTTTAATATTTTGGCAGAGAAAGAAAAATACATGCAGTAGCATATTTTATGCAGAGTTAACCTTTTGTAGATCTACGACTGAATCACATCTATACTTATATTCAATACAACAGCACAATTGTGAATGTGACATTGCTTAAATAGCTAGATGCACCGAAATGAAAATTCTTGGCCGAAGCCGAACAAATGGAAACACTGGGCCGAATACCGAACACGGTTTTTCACGTTTTTTTTCCCCCATGTATTTTGACAATTTTTTTTTAAATTTTTTGTCTTGCTTTTCAAATAAAAAAATCAACAAAAACTGAACACTTTGAGCAGCAAATCAGCATATTAGAATGATTTCTGAAGGATCATGTGACACTGAAGACTGGAGTAATGATGCTAAAAATTCAGCTTTGATCACGGCAATCAATTACACTTTACTATTTGTTCACATACAAAACAGTTATTTAAAATTGTAATAATATTTCACAATATTACTGGGGGTTTTTTTGTACAAATAAATGTACAATAAAATATATTGTAACTCTATTCTTTTTCTGTTCTATCTGTTTTCTTTTTATTTATTATATCATTTTTTTTTAAAACCTTGCTACGTGCACTGCCTTAGGCTAACTGAGACTTGTCATAGCACTTGCATATCATTGCTCTTTTGTTGATTTTGATTGCTTCCATTGTCCTCATTTGTAAGTTGCTTTGGATAAAAGCATCTGCTAAATGACTAAATGTAAATGCAGCCTTACTGAGCAAATTAGATTTCTTTTAAAACATTAGAAAATATTGCAGATCCCAATTTGAACACTATGTGTGAATATAATAATAAATGTATTAATAGAGCTGTTGTAATTATTATCATCATTATTATTGTCTTTTTATTTTATATTTACAGAGCAACAGTAAAATTGCAGTATTAACATTTATAAATGATAATGGAGCTTTTATTTTGGCGGACCTCAGTGCTTCTTGTTGTTGATTATATAGTTATAAATGATTCTCATTACGAATTTGGGAAGATGTTTGTTGCACGCATCACATTGTCACAGCCATGCCTTGTAAAAATTTATAAAAATGTTACTGAGCAACTGATTACTGTTTCAGCGCAGATTTTCCTCGCACTTTGGACTTTGAACCCTGGCGCAGCGCTGTCAGAATGAACACATAACATTCTGCAGTTTATTTACTAATTGTTTAAGGCCACTTGGCGATTTCAATCATCATACAGCAACCACCCCTTCCTCTTGTCATCGAAGACATGTGAAGCAGTGCTAAACAGTCTCTCGCTGTCTGTGCTTGTAATGATTTTTGCGTCTTTCTCGAGCAGTTTTAAAGGGGTCATATGATGCTGCTAAAAAGAACATTATTTTGTGTATTTGGTGTAATGAAATGTGTTTATGCGGTTTAAAGTTTAAAAAACACATTATTTTCCACATACTGTACATTATTGTTTCTCCTCTATGCCCCGCCTTTTTGAAACGCGTCGATTTTTACAAAACTCATCGGTCACTTCCACACTGCCGACATGTTTGCTGCCCACCTCTCACTCTATGCTGGTTGCCATTTGATTGCGTCACCAACAATGTCATTGTTCAGCAGGCCTACAAATCTTTTTTTTTTTAGCTATTTTCAGCTGAATAATTTCGGTTGCCGAAAATTTGGTGCATCCCTAAATAAATACCTTGCATTCTGGTTCTCTAAATATGCATTCTAGAATCCATACCTGAAGGATTCATTTTCTGGTTATTAAATAATTATGTAGTGCTCCTTTAAATAAGATTATAATCAACATAACCAACAATCACTGCATATTTTTAGTGAGCATTGTCCCTTGTTTTTTCCTTATTGTTACTGTAGATGTGCTTAGTCACAGAGCTTTATTGAACTTACTGCCCATCCATTATGCACTATATGGCAACTGTTTGGCTCATGAGGTCCTATCACACACTGCGTCCTCTTACATTGAGGTTGCTGCAATTGGTAAACCTTTTGAGATTTGGGACTCTCGTGTTTTTGTGTTCGCTTTGGTTACTTGGAGAGCAGCTCTCAGTAGTTGTAGCCTCTCCTGATTTGAACTCTCTCTAGCTTCATACTGTAATCCAAAGCCCCAGTCAGTCAGGCTATCTTTGCTCTGGTGGGCTCAGGCCAGACTCTCCAAATATGGCCATGACTTGCCTCTCATATAAATGGCTTCTGGTTCAAAATGTACTCTATATAGTTTTTAAATAGTGTATGTCACAAAGGCCTCTAACTGCAGGTATTGAAATGAATGCTGCAATCTGAAATGCCAAGACTGTCAATGCTGCTACATGACTCTGTAATTGTTTGGCCTATGTGGCCTGTGGTTATGACTCAACTATATAAATGTATTTTATTTGTCATAAAAGGTCCCTAAAAGTACAAAGTGTATTCTATGCATTCTGCATTTGTTATTTTTATTGGTTGTCTCAAATATGCTGGAAACAAAAATACTAAAGCTGTTTGTGCAACAATATAAAAATATTTATCATTATATTGATAAATATGCTGTAATTACAGGCAAACCCCTTTTGGTTATGAGATTCAGTGCTCAAGTTGTTCCCAATTAAAATGTTTATTCGTTTATGTCCATTTATCAACATCAGTGTTAACCAAAAAAAATCCCATTGCCATGTTGTAGTTCCTAGAGAAAGCAGACAGCACAGCTGTTTTTCTTGTTAATGTCATTTGGGAGTTGACTTTAAGATGACCTGTTTTTGATTGTCCTGCGTTAGTGTTGTTTGCTGATCCCTGCACATTTGTGTATGTTTTTTTTTATGTGTGGCCAATGGCCTTTGGCCTGAATGTTTTGTACTCCCTGAACTTGTGGTTAAATGTGAACTTTTTTTTTCTTTGAGGAAACTTGCATAACATGGGAACACTCACATAAATAATGTCTTGCTTTTGGCATTCACAACTGCAAGATAACACAAACATATGTACACACAACGCCACAAGTGTAGACATGCCTTTATCTTGGGAGCTCCTAGAAGTCCAGGAACATTGAGAACCTCAAACATCTGCTGGCTATGCACTCACTGAACTTACAGCCAATCAGAGAGTATGTTTGTGCGACTTTGTGTTTATAAACTTTGGCTCACTCGTTTATGTTCTCTGGAATTGATATATTGTATCTGACAGTTTTTTTTTTTCAGGAAAATCTTGCTTGGTTTCTATGTGCATTTAATTTGGTCTTTGTGTGCTTTTCAGTTTGTTGTTTGATTTCATCTGCTTCATAAATGTATCTCTTTGTTTATTGTCTAAACATAATGGCATATGTTGAGATGTGTGCATATACTGATGCATGGCATTTTTAGCATGCATTTTACCTATTTTTACTATACTATTTTTTATATTTAGTATATAGTGTTTTGTTTTTTAGGATCATCATAGCTCATAGCTCTTTGTAATATTTTTGTGATTTCAGTAGGCCACAGGTTGGCCATAAAAATTAATATAATTTATATAACAATATTTTTAATGTGGCACTATGATTAATTTGTAACCTAGTATGTAACTTGTAAAAAAAAACACAGAAAAATGCATTCCTTTATTCATTATTTAGCCACCCACATAAATTTATTATTTAACAACAAGAGCATGTGCACTTAGGATGCCTATTGCAAGTACAAGTAAAAAATTAACTCCATCCTCTGAAAAAGCTGAAGAGATAGCCTAATTGACTTTTTTGTTATATGTAAAATTTTAATATTTTCGGTTTGTTTTGTGCATTGTATAGTATCATATATTTTCTGTTGTACTGGTTGTCTTTGGTAAATTAGGATAAATTCCTGCATCAAAGATGGTTTACATCAGTTCACTTCTAAAGGTAAGATCGTATTCTTTTGGCTGCTATGTTTATATGTCTCCATCTGTTATTATTGGGTGTGTAGTGTGTGCGTAGGTGTATTAGTGTCTGTGAATGTGATCTGGTTTTTGGCAGGCCAGGATTCTCTGCAGAGGTTCCACATGAGCCCTTCTGATCCATGTGCTTATTTTGCTTTAGTACCTTCAGGCCGTATGGATTCAATTAAAGTACAGTTCCAAAGAGAGTGGAAGGGTGGTATGGCCAGAGGGAGCATTCTTGAGTCCGAGAGGAATGGAATGGATACAGCAGGCCTGAAAATGTTACAGAGTAAATGCCAGAAAACAGTTTGTGAGCTTGAACTTTAACACCGTGTCCTAACCACACGCGACGCGACACGCAATAAAAGGTATCTTTTCCATGTTAATCAGAGTTTTTGTCCTAACCGCGACGGCGGCACTCGAAATTTCTCATTTAGAAACAGTTTCCATTTCCGCGACATCGCAGCTGGAACAACAACATACTAACTATATGACAGTAGATATAATCTCAGGTGATTATGTGCTTTATTCAAAGTTAAACATATCTAATATGAGTTTAAATATAATTTTGTGTGACCTTACAGCCATACTGAAAGCAACAACAGATAGTTTACCTCATATCTTGAAAATAAATTAAAGCAAAGATGTCAGTTAAAGGGGTCATATGATGCGATTTAAATTTTTACTTTCTCTTTGGAGTGTTACAAGCTCTTGGTGCATAAAGAAGATCTGTAAAGTTGCAAAGACTAAAGTCTCAAATCCAAAGAGATATTCTTTATAAAAGTTAAGAGTCAACCACGCCTACCTAAAACGGCTCATTCTAACACGCCCCCACATGTCTACTTCACGATGTGGGAAGATTTGCATAACGCCGCCCAAATGTTCACGCAAAGAAAGAAGGCGTAACTTTTATTCTCGCTGTAGTTGCCGCCGCTGCCATGTCGTGAAGGCACTGTGAGTTTCGTTGTGAAAGCGAAACAACTTTGTTTGGCCTTCCAAAAGAGGACGATATCCGCTTTGTCATGCCTGGAGCTGATCCATGCTGGTCGCTGAGGAAATACATCAACTTCGCGCCGATCACATGTGGTTGCCGCAAGCCCGCGGGACGCTCCTTCGTCGAATCCGCCGGCCGCACCGTTCTCAAGCTCTGTCTCAGCATCTCTCACTGTTTACACTCACTTTTTAATCAATATTAGATAGCGTGTCACACCTGCCTCAAGACCTTTTACCGTTTGCACTCCACTTGATGCACTTAAACAAACAGACAGTGCAAATCTATACTTATTTTCCACCTTACTTTATATTTTATTCCACCGTTTTAATCCGTTATGGAGTTCGCGTCCCGGACGTGGCACCAAAGCGTTGCGCCTGCCTCAAGATCTCTCATTATTTACAGCCACTGGACACTGATTGATGCAGGTGATTTTTAATGTTATCTTGCCTTGGCTGTGGCGTGTTCTGTGACAGCTGCAGCTAGATCTGACCGGTGAAGTGTCATCTGGGGCAGGCAGAGTAAGAGTAGCAGCATTTTCTGTTTTGTCACATGCATCTATCGGATCGTAAACAGACTGAGAGATCTTGAGGCAGGTGCACATAGGCTATTAGATAGGAATAAGTCTTATAAGATATAGGTTGCAAATAGGTAAATACGTGTAGATTTGCACTGTCTGTTTGTTTAAGTGCATCAAGTGGAGTGCAAACGGTAAAAGGTCTTGAGGCAGGTGTGACACGCTCTCTATTATGGATTAAAAAGTGAGTGTAAACAGTGAGAGATGCTGAGACAGGTGAAAGCGTTTGGTTAATAGTGAATATTGACCTATTGTGCGTACCGTTGTGGCTCCCGCTGTTAGCAGGGGATAATCGCTACATTTGGGGTAAAAAAGACATAATTATGTATTGTGCCAAGAAGGTTGCACTGTCTGTTCGTTCACACAGGTACGAAGCTGATTGGTAGCTGCCTTTAGCGGAGCTTTTACCGATTACCTTCATTGATCAGAGCATTCGGCATGGTCGTCTGTGAGTGACGTCACCTCCCAATACAAACACGCCCCCTAGTATAGTCCCGCCCCTGACGATGATTGGCAGCTTTCCATGTAGACATCGGAAATTCAAATGCAAAAGGAATTGCGATTCCATTTGAGTTTTGGCAGGTTACATGCGCGACGCAGCGAGAGTGAAAAAGCAGACGTGGTAATTAATATTGCTATTCGCAGAGAAAAGAAAAATAAAAAAGCCCAAGATGAAGCCCGTGCATCACTTTCAGGTAACTACGTTCATAATCCTGTGAAACTTTTTTGACTGTTGACGTTAACGTGTTTTAATGTCGGTAATAATTTCACCACCACTAACAACGCATCTGACCTAATAATCTAGTTTTCATGACTTAAAATGTATTATATGAAAACAATGAGGCAACAATGATTGGTTAATTAATAATAATCATATGGTTTCATTGAATAACACTGTTAAAAATACATAATGTAATACAAAATAAACAATTTACATTATTACAAATGCCTGCAAAGAGCACCAAAGGCCTGATAATTACTGTTGTTACACTTACAGGACGATCAAATCCTTGTTTAATATTGACCAAACATTTAATTCAAATATCCACTTAATTTAAAATTTTTGGCCACCTTTTTGTGATAGAAATGCTACAGCCTCTTTAATTTCTTCAACAAAAACATGTGGACATCACAAACATTACCAAAATTAACCATGGTTTTATCGTAGTAAAACTGCTTAATTTTATTTTGTGTGATTTCTGAATGCTTGAGACTATAAAATCAATCAGACAACGGTATTAATAAAATCATAGC